>NC_064855.1:73724715-73877215 GCF_024139225.1 Suncus etruscus
CAAAGAGTAGTTAATGGAGGTGTTCCCTGGCCATCGCCTTGCCCATCTCCTTCCTCTCGCCCACCTTCTCGCTACCAGTCAGGTCCCAACTCTCTTCCACCTCGGGCAGCCACCCCTACACGGCCGCCCTCCAGGCCCCCCTCGCGGCCATCCAGACCCCCGTCTCACCCCTCTGCTCATGGTTCTCCAGCTCCTGTCTCTACTATGCCTAAACGCATGTCTTCAGAAGGGCCTCCTAGGATGTCCCCAAAGGCCCAGCGCCATCCTCGAAACCACAGAGTTTCTGCTGGGAGGGGTTCCGTTTCCAGCGGCCTAGAGTTTGTAGCTCATGCACCACCGAGTGAAGCAACTGCTCCTCCAGCAAGGACCAGTCCTGTGGGAGGCACTTGGTCATCAGTGGTCAGTGGGGTTCCACGATTGTCCCCTAAAACTCACCGACCCAGGTCACCCAAACAGAACAGTATTGGGAATTCCCCCAGTGGACCTCTTCTTGGTTCTCCCCAAGCTGGTGTTATTCCAGCTGAAGCTGTTGTTATGCCTGTACCAGCTGCATCTCCCACACCTGCCAGTCCTGCATCCAACAGAGCTGTTACCCCTTCTATTGAGGCTAAAGATTCCAGGCTCCATGATCAGAGACAGAATTCATTAAAAAAAATTAAAAAAAAAAAAAAAAAAAAATAAATTTCAAAGAAATTCAACAGCCAGAACAACAAATAATAAATAATTTATTTTTATCTGCCTACATATCTAATTTTCTATCAGCATTTGTATAATTTGATTCACAATTATGCCTTTAAAGATAATTATTGTTTCTATTACTGCTATTATAGTTTATTTTACATTGTTTTACTCACTTAATGTTTTATAAACAACGTTATTTTGCTACTATATAGTATTCTCACAAAATGTGCATGATGAGCATAAAAATGTATGCAAAGAGAAAAATATGCATATGTACAGTGTGAGAAAGTGTATCCCAAGTAATGTCTTGTCAAAATGCTCAAGGCTTGCTTTTCAATTTATGTACTATGCAAAGCAAGGGGGGATACCTTGTCATTTTAGCTATAGAGTTCAAGCATGCTAATGACTACATATCTGGCATAAATTTATTTAGAAATGTATTGTGTCAAAGAGATTGATCTCCATAATAACTAATGAATCTGAAATGAAGAATAGAAGATACAGTGTCATAGATCCAATTTTATTGCTTAGAATTATATTCACCCTTGGCAAAACAGCTTGTTTATTGGTGCTCATTATAGGTGATACAGTATTGTAAACTATTTTATCTAGAAATAAAGGTTTTCAAGGATCATAACAATGCAGGCATGAGGAGTTTTCACAACATTTCAACATGTTTTTATTACAGAATACAATATAGCAATGCATGTACTGTAAGTATTAGCATTGCAATTATATCACCGACACCTTACCTGTAGTTTTAGTGTCAAAAGAAATTATATTTGTTCAAGCTTGTATAATGTGCAACAGAAAGCAGAATTGAAAAGTCAGAACTGAATGAATGGCAAATGTCTAAAAGTATAAAGGTTGATTTTTATTCACATAAAATAGTACTAGGAGGAAAGCACAAAGCAAGATGATTTGCTAAAGACTACCAATGTATTACAGGATTTTTTTTTGCCACAATTTGCAATGATCAGGATTTACTCCTTGCTCTGTCCCCAGAGATCACTACTGGTGGGACTTGAAGCAATGCATGCAGTACCCAAAATTGACTTACGTTATCAATAATACTACAGTTTTCATCTTAACTTAATTAAAATAATAAAAAATCATGAACAGAAAATTGTCAACTGCTGTATAAATTTATATTCTACTATAAAAGTTATAGTTAAAATTATTTTATATTACTTAATAAAGATAATATGTTTCAATGCAATAATTTTACATACTGATTTATCAAAGATATTCTAACTACTATGATATTTATGGCCATTGTCATACTATTTATAAGAGTCAAGACTTGAATACAAGCTTTATACTCATGTCAATAGATAAAGAAAATATGGTGCATGTATGAAAATGGGATAACATTGTTTCAAGAGAAATTGAAGTCTCCCTTTTTTCAAAACATAATAAAACTAGGTGGTTTCATTTTGAGTAAAATAATTCTAAAGTAATTAAAGGTAGATATCAGTTGATCTGACTCATAGATAAGATTCAGAGAAACAGAGCATCATAATAGACACATATAATAAAAACAAATCTGTGAACTTAATCTTCAGTTGTGGTTAACAGGATGAGTACCAAAGGGAGTTGAGAGAAACTGGCACTTTAGTGGTGTTAATTATGTGAGCACATATTTTTGAAGAGGTGTGAATCTGTAACCATTCAAAGTTGTGTTAACTGACATATCAATTTATGAAAAGAAAGAAAAAATAAAAATTAAGGAAGAAAATTGGCTTTTTATTTTAGCTATGTTCCTTATAAAGGTGAGTTTTATAGGTTACAGTTAAATTAAAAGGTGTCTTCTTTTGTGTATATGGACACAATGGCGTACTGTTGCAATAAAATAAAAAATCAAATTTTGGCAGGGATAGAACTCTTCTCTTTTGCCCAGTAGTGCAAAGTACATAAATGAGCTGTCAATGGGAAATGTAAATACATCACAAACTGTATATATTGTCATTTGATTTTTTTTTGTTGTTTTTTTTTTTGGCCACACCCGTTTGATGCTCAGGGATTACTCCTGGCTAAGCGATCAGAAATTGCCCCTGGCTTGGGGGGACCATATGGGATGCTGGGGGATCGAACCGTGGTCCTTCCTTGGCTAGCGCTTGCAAGGCAGACATCTTACCTCTAGCGCCACCTCGCCAGCCCTGGTTTTTAATGTATAACTTTTATTTATATTATATTTGAAATTTTAATTTATATAGTCACAGTGCAATCACAATGTAATTCATAATAAAATTACAGGTATGCAATGTTTTGACATTAATAATTTACCTGTGTCCACAAATACTACCTACAGTATTTTCCGGCATATAAGACGACTTGTGAAACAAAAAAAAAGTCAACCGAAAATCTGGGGTCTTCTTATACGCTGCTGAGTATATCCCAAAAATGTATCAATATGCTGCTAAACAAAACAAAAAAAGAATCAGGCCACAGAGTTTCCAAATCTCTTTCTTGGGGGCTCCCAAACAGTACTCAGGAGATCTGGGGCCACTTCTGTCAAAATCCAGTTAACCGTGTTGGTGGTTCAGTGCTAGGGTCCGAGGATGGGGTGTTGTTTGGTTCATGTAGTGGGGGAGATTAACTGATGCCACCAGGGAATTGCCAGAAAAGGTGCCTATGATAAGGGACCAATCACAGCAAGGCTGCTCGGACAGCCTCTCTAATTCAGCCAATCCAAGCAGGCTTTTTATGCATGCTAATTAGACAATGTTCTGGACCCGAATCTACACTGTAAAAAGCCTGCTCAAATTGGCCAGAGTCAGAGAGGAAGTCTATTACAGTATAACCTTTGAACCTTTGCTTGTTGTGATTGGCTCACTGTGGTACATGAGCACAGGAACACATGCAGCACATGCAGCACAGGAACATTCTATCTGATACAGAAAATATAGGCCTAAACCTATGTTTTAACTGCAAAATTAGGGGGTCATCTTATATGCCCAGTAGTCTTATACACCAGAAAATACGGTAACCCCATTAGCATCCCACTGAATGCAAGAAGTGCTTATATTTTTTTTTTGTTTTTGTTTTTGGGCCACACCCTGTGACGCTCAGGGGTTACTCCTGGCTATGCGCTCAGAAGTTGCTCCTGGCTTCTTGGGGGACCATATGGGATGCCGGGGGATCGAACCGCCGTCCGTCCTAGGCTAGCGCAGGCAAGGCAGGCACCTTACCTCCAGCGCCACCGCCCGGCCCCAGAAGTGCTTATATTTTTATGTGTAAATTTTTGTACTGTTTTTAATGTGCTAATAAGGGCTCAAAAATAACACTTTTCTGCCTTTCAGAACCAGCTTCTCCTGGCTGATGCCTTCTACCAATAGAGGGACTTTCCCCTTCACACATCACTGTCTTATTGTCCAGAAACCTCCATGGCCTTATTTCTTACTGAATATTAGTCTCTTGCCCTTTGTTACATTGTCTTTGTGTATTTGATTTTTTACATTGTTTCTTTATATCACAATAAAGAACTAAAGGTTGTGTATTTTATTTTATTTTATTTTTTGTGAATCATGCCAACAGTTAGAGACATTAGAATATACTGAGTAGGGTCTGTGGTAATTGCGCAGTGGTATGGTGTTTTCCTTGTACGCAGCTGACTCAGGACTGACCTGGGTTCCATCCCTGGCGTCCCATATAGTCCCCCAAGCCAGAGGTGCTTTCTGAGCCCTTAGCTAGCAAGTAACTCCTGAGCATCACTGGTATGGCCCAAATATCAAAACCAAAAATACACCAATAAAGATAAATATACTGAGTAGACATCTTGGGGAATACTATAGAAAAGTATTTTTAGTAGTAATTTAAAAAAGAGATTTACTTTTATGAACTTATACCTTATTAAAGAGTAAACTTTGAAATTGTACAGTTCTAATGATGTAAAATATATTATTGTACTAAAATGTCATAGTAATTTTATTTCCGATAAAATTAACTAATGAAATTCTTCTGTCGCATTGTTGCAGAAAATTTTGCCTATAAATGTAGATGGATGAGTAATTTCTATTAAAAATTTTTTTTCTTTTAACTTTGTTAAAATAAATATATTATAACTTTGATTTGTTCATTTTTAATGTATTCTTAAAATTTAAACTATGCTCTCACTTATAATTAAAAAGTTAAGAAGCAGGCGAGAGTAATTAATATATGTGCATGGCATGTGCATCACTTTTACTTGGTATTGACTGTATGTGACTTTCACTGTTATTTCCATATTGAATTTAAGGCATAGAGGGCTACCTAGCCATATAAATGAGCTTTCACCATGTATATAAATCATTTATTTTCCCTCATGTTTTATGTACTCATACTGAACCTTGAATAACCCTAACTGTGTCACCCAGTCATTGTTAACTTACAGTTATTCCATTGTCAATTTTGACACTTTGGGGCCTCAAATTCAGAGTTAGTTACCCACATTCAGTAACATAAGGTACAAATTAATAAAATCAGAAAGAATATGTTTCAAAATTGCAATTATGCCTTCCTTTTTTTCTACTTTATTGTTTGGTTGTTTGTTTTAGTTCACACCCGGCACCACTCAGGAGTTACTCCTGGATCTAAGCTCAGAAATCTCTCCTAGAAGGCCCGGGGGACCATATGGGATGCCGGGATTCAAAACACCGTCTTTCTGCATGCAAGTTCAACGCCCTACCTCCATGCTATCTCTCCGGCCCCCTTTTTTCTACTTTTAATTATTTACATCTCAACCAAATCCTTCCAGCTAACAAAAGTTTAAAATATAAGATTTTTTATTTTGACTTACGGCTACAGATAAAATGTTGTCTAATGATACACATGAGTAGAAAAGGAATGACTTGTTGACTGTGGACAGAGTACTTCCTCTCCAGAGTATGAATGTCATCAGACATTCAATAAATTTATTGTTGATCAAGAAAATCTTGTATTCTTCCAAACATAAAATTTATTTATTCTATTCCATTACTGCTATTCAAAACCTCAGTCACTGCTGTCTAATGCCAAGCTCTAAGAATTATTCAGTTCTTGCTAAATGATTTATATATAAACAATGTGGTCTACTAAGTTTTCTTATGATGTAAAAGTCTACAAATTTTGAAAATATAAGTAAATAATTTGTTTATCATTATACATTTATAGCAGATTTTGAAAATTACTTTCCCCAATTCCTGCCAATGACTCTTCTGCACACACCTGTTTGGATATTGATTTGACTTATTACTGGCATTTATATATTTACATGAACTATATAGTGTAGTACATATTTTTCTATCTTACTTTTATAATTAACATGGTAGTTTTTCAAGATGATATTATATTACCAGCATTATCTGTGTAAAATTTTTGTGTTGTTACATTAGTGTATTTTTAAAAGATTTAAACTGAATATTAATTATAACACACATGCATACAAAGTACAGTTTAATGCATGTTGTAATTGATAAAATATTATTTATATTTATATGATAATAATTTGTGTAAACATTTTAATTAATATTTTTGTGGACTTTCTTTTGTGAAATAAATATATTAATTCATATAATATTTCAGTATTTTCATTTAAAAATGTGCAAAATGAATATTGAACAGCTAACAGTATAATTAAATGCTTATTTAGTAATTAAAAATAAGTGCATGGCATTAAATATGATATTCATAAATATAGTAATTAGATATTAATTTAAATGTGGGAGTTCATAAATCTATGTTTAATGTACATAATTATTTTTACATGCATATATATAAAACAAATATATGTATCAAATATGTGTATATAAACACACAAATGCTCCTTTCATTTATATAGCTTCCCCATCTGCAATAGTCTGCTTACTAAGACATTCAACTTTATGTCATTCACATATAAATCTTCTGACAAATTTGGGCAATAGTTCAAAGGTCTGATTTTTTTCTTTCACAATATAAAGCTATTATCTGTTTAAAATTATACAAAGAAAATCAAGCAAATAAAGGCCAATATAATGCTGACTCTGTTTCTCTATTTGTTGAACTATCAGCAATTTTTAGGTCCAATTGCTTCAAATAAACAATTCACACATTTACTTACTTGGCAAAAGTGTGTGACTTGTGATTATATTGCTTATTAGAACAGCAGAGTAACTTAAATTATGCATTAATAAAATTAATATTTTGACTAGAGATAAAATACTTTGGACATATTTATTTTGTTATGATGTCTATGTGGAATTTGCATTGTTAAATGTGGAATAATAAACATAGCATAATAACATAATAGGATGTGACTACGCTTATGTTTATATAATTATGGTATGCATTGTCTGTTCTTATAAACCTAAAATAAAAGCAAGTAAAAAGAAAATTTTATTTAGAGAACTATTTCAAAATTTAAGCAATATTTAGTAGTTAGCGATAATTACTTTTGAGATTTCATAAAACAAAACATCATTGACTGAGAGTAGAGCCATTGCCTTGCATGCCATTGACAGTTTTTTTTTTATTCCTAGCACTATATGATGCCCTGAGCTCTGCCAGGAATTATGCCTCAATAAAAACCCAAGTACAAATACTGACTACTACAAGATGTGACACACACACACAAAAAAAAAGAACAAAAAAGAAAAAGAAAAACCAAAGGCAATAATATAAATGTAAAAGTTGACTAGTTAAATCTTAATAGAAAACACCATGGACATTTCCCATACAACCTAAGAATTGAGCTGCCATACAACACAGCAATTGCATTTCTTGGCATCTAGCACAAGGGCACATAAGCACTTTTTCAAAGGACAATCTGTACATTTATGTTCATTGCAGCACTATGTATAGTGGTCATTATCTTGAAATAACTGAAATCACCAAGAATAACTAGTGGATAAAGAAATTATGATACACACATATATAGACATATAATACCATTTGAAGCTAATCACCTAAGCACACCCTGTTTTTACATCTAGATCACACACCCTTCTTTACATACTTCCCTTACCATATCTTCTCTAAACACAGAAACACACACCCTGCTGTAATCCCCTCACATAGTACCAGATTGGCTACCACAGAATCCACACCTTTCACTCCAATTTACTCTCCCCTAATATAAATATACCTTTCCCACCTACAATATACTTAGTTACTCTCCCGAGGTGGCTGGTGGCTGCTTCTTTGAGAGTGATCTACTCACCTGAGATTTGACCTCACCAGCAACACTGACCTCATTAGTGACTTGTAGATTTTGTGATCTGACCTTATCAACTTCAGGTCTTCTTAATGTGTTTTTTCCTGTTACTCCTTAAGCATCCTGAATTGAGTGCATGCATTCTTTAGTTCTGGAATTTTCTCAGTAAAGATTTCTTTAAATGATGATTCATTATAGGGGATTTCTTCATGGTTCTGACCCCAATACACCCTTTTTGGTGTTGTTGAATTTATGCCAAAGTTTTATTGTCCTCTGTTCATTTAGTTTGAGAAATATTTTACATCTTCTATTTGTTTAAGAATTTTTTCACTTTTCTGTAGCTGCCTGGAGGTGTTACACATCTCCGAGGTCATGAATTCTGTTCCCAGCAGCTGCTACTCAGCTAGTGAGGCCTTCCACTGCGTTGTTGTTCATTTAACCCACCGTATTTTTCAGTTCTGTCACTTCTCATTGAAATTGAAACATTTCTACACATATTTTCTTGAGACTTATTGGCTATTTCTTCCATTGTTTCTTTAAAATCCTTCTAATGTCCTTTATCAGAGAGGTTATATAGTTGCTGATGCTAATTGGATCTTCAAAACTACCATCTTCATTTACTAAGTTTGATGGGGTTCTGCCTTTGTGTTTGTGTCGTGGTATGGCTCATTAACTGGAAGAAATTCATGGTTATATAGCAAAATAAAGATGCTCTTGTTGGCCATAATGACTCATGTGAAAGTCTCTTTTCTGAATCACAAAGAGGACCCTACCACTTGTCTGTGTGTTTCCAGACTGTGTACAACTTCATATATCTAGTAGGTTAACTTTATAGTTTTGCATTATTCTATCTCCACAATACTTTTAAATCTCTACTATTTTTTTCATTTTACAACTTGCTTCTTTCACTGTACAATTTTTATTTTTTATTTCTGAATTTCTTTAATTTAATTGTACAGTGATTACCACTATATAACAGTTAAATTTTTTCAATTTTTAATAAATTATAAATCTCATAACTTTTATTTAGGAGTGAGATTTTCTTTTTATGATGTTAATGATAATTTTTAAGTTTTTGCTTTGTCATACCTGATTGCATTCGTATTGAAAAAAATCTGTGACTTTTAATTTATGCATTTATAATATAATAATATATATAAAATTATTATTTTGTTATAAAGATGAGAAAAGTTGTTCATTAATACTTCTTTTATTTATTTTGTTACTACTGTGTTTTAATAATTCTTTATTTAATAAGTACATAAAATTAATTAATTTTTTAAATATTAATTTATTTATTAAAATCAAATAATTAAAATTAAATTTAATAATTTTAGCTATTAATTGAATTATTTTATTGTTTTTAATTTAAAACATTGTGACTTGCAAAGTTATTTTTAATTAAGTTTTAGACATACAATGTTTCATTACTAATCCCATCACAAGTCTAAAAGTGAGTTTATGAATGTTCCCAGTGTCCAATTCCTGCCACCATCACTTCTGCTCAAGCCGGACATCATAACAGAATGTTTTTTTAATATAATTTTTATTTTAATCATAGTGGCCTACATATCATTGACAATAATATTTTAGGTACATATTAACATAAAATCAGGGGATTTCCCATCACCGAATTGTTCTCCTTTCACCTCCGTTCCCGTCCTACCTCCCATATCCTCCTCCCTCACCCCCGGGGCTGCCAGAATAAGTGGTTCCCTCTGTGCCTAGCTAATTACTTAGTAGTCCTACACCTGTTTGGACTTGGTACCTCCCTTATTTCCCGCTCTAGTTGGGAGGTGGGACTAGATAGTTCAAGTTATGTGGTTTTGTTTGAAGAAGAGAAAAGTTATAAACTGGGGGAAAAAATCAAATATGCCTAAAATGGGCAGAGTCCTTCTGGAAGCTCTCATCCTAGGTTTGAGAGACAAAAGGGAAAAAGGAGGTGGAACACCACAACAGTACAAAAGAAGTGTCAAATAAAACATCCAGTGAACACTCCACAATAAAGATAAGCACCACATAAAGGCCATGTCTTGAGATAAAAAAACATAGCAGAGCACATAAAGGAAGAAAAGAAAAGAAGAAAAAAATAAATATGAACGGAGACAACAACTTCAATAACCACACCAACAAAATTAAATCGGCAAAAACTAGATAAATAAATTAAAAAAAATGTGCTTTTTGCCTTCTTTTTTTTTTTTTCTTTTTTCTTCCCTCCTGCACAGGCACAGTAAATATTGGGGTCATTCGAAAAGGAATTCCCTTAGCCTAAGAGAAACAGGGTTTCTCCACCCTTGAAGTATATTGTCATGGGATTAACTATAGACTCCTTTCAGGTTCACTTACTCTCCCCTTGGTGCTTTTTTGTGTTGTATGGAAGACTTCTGCTCCATCCTGGGTGATAAAATCATACCTGTGTATCTAAAGATTCGGTATCTGCACAGGTCAGGAGTGGAACTTATGATGAAGTCTTTCTTTGTGGTTCTAAAAGTTCTGTTCCCTCAGTGTCATTTTAATCCATTTTCTGTGGTTGGTGGTCTTGGTCTTTGCACTGATTCTAGGATGGGCCTGGGATAGCATCTTTTGTTATGTTTCCAGAAGACCCATTCCGAAGCAATTGTCTCAGACAGACCTCAGGAAGTAGAGATTATGGTTGTTGTGCAGGTCGTAGCTCAAACCCTAAACTAGGGCTTTTTTATTTGTCCCAGGATACTTACAGTTCGGTCATGGTTCTATCAGCCAGTCATCTGTAAATCGCGATCTTGGCGATTTGGACAGAACAAAGGGTGACAAGTCTTCTGATTTTGTCTTATCGTTAGCTGGTGAGGTAGGATAACCTGCTCTTATGTTAAGTTCCCAGTTTCCTTGTTGTCAGGATATCATATTAGAGCTGACACTTATTGATGTCCGAGCAGTATTAAGGATGTCCTGGATGAGATTTGTTTCCTGTGGCTGTTGTGAAGAACTGTATCATTTCTATGTCTGGGATCCAGGTTTCAAGGCTGGACGGTTGGTGTCTAATCACCCAGAATGTTTTTTAAGTTTGGTTGTTAAAGTTTGGGCCTCATGATTTTATTGTGTTGAATTCATTACTTAGATATTTAGTTCTGTCTTTTCGTAATAATACCAATACACCTGAATTCCGTTGGCCCTGTCCCCAGTTATTTCTTTTTTTGTTTTTGTTTTTGTTTTTGGGCCACACCCAGCAGTGCTCAGGGATTACTCCTGGCTGTCTGCTCAGAAATAGCTCCTGGCAGGCACGGGGGACCATATGGGACACCGGGATTCGAACCAACCACCTTTGGTCCTGGATCGGCTGCTTGCAAGGCAAACGCCACTGTGCTATCTCTCCGGGCCCTGTCCCCAGTTATTTCATATCTATCTTTCTCATCTTCTAATTTTTTTACTTCTCCTAAATTCCATTTATTTTTTAAGTCATCTCCTTTATGCAAAAGCAGACCTTATTTCAATCCACAGTTAAGCCTACATATTCTGATATTTTCATATTTAATTGAACTTTTATCTAAGACTACTTTTTTAATCCTTTTATTTTGAGGGGGGCACATCGATGATGCTCAGAGTTTACTCCTGGCTATACACTCAGAAATTACTCCTGATTCGTGGACCATATGGGGCGCTGGGGGATCAAACCATGGTCTGTCCTAGGCTAAGGTGGGCAAGTCTTACTGCTTGCAACACTGCTCTGGCCCCTGGACTCCTTTTTAAATAATATAAAAGTGAAATTTAATGGTTTTAATTGTCTAAGTATATCTCCTAATACTTTAGGTTGCTTTGTTTTTATTTTTAATATTAAGTCATGAGTCAATAATATTAATGTTTATAAATTTGATGTAAATAGTTACTATATCTTACCCCCAAAGTTTCTAAGGTTCTTGGCCAATATAAAAATATAATTTTTAAATCAATTCATCATCTATTCAAAATCTCACTATCCATTTAATTATGTGATCAAAATACTCATTTTAAAAAACTATTGATTTATAATTTTTATTTATATTATTTAAATTTAGTACATTTTATGCTCCAAAATCTAAGCAAGGAAATGTGGTGAAATATGCACTTATAAGCTAACTTCATTTTCTGCCTGATATATGTAACTAATATTATTGCACTTAATCATTCTTGTCATAATATTTAGCTTTTGTTCTCATAATTATCATAGTTGATTAGTCTGGCTTTTACTTTTTATAAATTGAATAATCAGGCACAACCATTGCTTTCCACTGTTTAAAGAGGCTCTCAAAATTAGCAGGTATTGAAAAATTAATCATTGCAAGCAAAAATTATCACTGAGAAAAATAGGGAGAAAGTTATAACTTATTAAAAGTGTTGACCATCATTTAAGAGAGGTGTGTCTTGTAATAAGGCAGCATTAATAGGAAATGAGAGTAAATAGATACACATAATTTTGAATATTGATAAAAGGTTAATGAAAGTCAATTAATATTATATAGAAATGCTGACAATTATAATTGCATACTTTTTCAATTTTGTGTGTATGTGTGCTACACATGGCACAGATCAGTGCTTCCTTTGGCTCTGTGCTCAAGAATGCTCTATGTGCAAGACTTTGCATGGACTTGAGGCACAAGTGATGCCAAGAATTGAACTAGCTAGTCTGCATGCAAGGCAAGTGTCTGCTTGCTGTTCTAGATCTCTAATCTGTATTTTCTATATTGACATTGATGTGGGATGGTGGGGGAAGTATTTGTAGTCTCAAAAATCTGAGAATAAAAGAAAGCATGTATTAAAAAGAATGAATAACAACATATCATGCTTAACTCAAAATAAAACTGACAAGAAATTAAATTGTTCAGTAGAAATTAGGTTTGGTATAACTAAAACCAGAGACTGTTTTAGAACATTATTTTTCATTGTCCTCTGAAAACAAGGTCTAGATATATAGTTGTAGAGTTACTCCTGGCTCTGTGCTCAGAAATCGTCCTGGTTTTGGAACCATATGAGATGCCGGGGGATTGAACCAGAATCCTTCTAGGTCTGTGCAAGGCAAATGCCCTACTACTTGCTAAGTAGGCCTTCTTTTGATTTTGAAGCCAGATATGGCTCTCTGAGCTCTGTCAGCAGGAATTTCTGACCTCTGAGTCAGAAATTAGCAGTGAGTACTACCATGTTCATCGCTAAAATCAAAATAATAATACAAATCAAGGGCTGCTCACACTTGCAATTCTCTGGCATATACAAATACATAGTTCAGTACAACTGAACTTCATCAAACCACCTAGTTGCCAAAAAATTATAAGTAGATCCATCTCTGAGCTGACAATTATGCAGGATTTTCGAAATAAGGATAGGTAGATTTTCCTACTGATTTGTTAGACCCAGCAGCCCCCATGTTCAAGTTTCTCTGAAATATAAACATTCCAGTTCTGTATCTCTGGAAGTGTATGTTGGCATAGGTTTATGCAGCCCCCATAAAGCCATCACACTTAATAGTAATGAAAGCCCAGTAGGAGCACAGCAATTGTAGTGGGAAAGTTGTGTAGAATGAATGAAAACAATAACATGCAGGATCAATGTCAGGGGCAGACTCAAGATGGAGTCTGTATGGCTTGCCTTCTTTTCCCACAGCATGAACTTTTCTTTTCTTTTTTTCTTTTTTCTTTTCTTTTTTTTTTTTTTTTTGGTTTTTGGGACACACCCGGTGGTGCTCAGGGGTTACTCCTGGCTGTCTGCTCAGAAATAGCTCCTGGCAGGCACGGGGGACCATATGGGACACCGGGATTCGAACCAACCACCTTTGGTCCTGGATTGGCTGCTTGCAAGGCAAACGCTGCTGTGCTATCTCTCCTGGCCCCTGAACTTTTCTTTTATGTGGCATGCATACGTGTCTAACCTTTTACAAGAGGCATTTGCCCAGTTCCAATGTCACAGGAAACAGCACAGATCTACAGTAGTTCTAAGATCTATAAGTTCTGAGAACTTGTGACAGTTGAATGCATCTATAGAAATTAAGTATGGAAACAGCACATTGTTCTGTCAAAAGTTATGAGAAACAGATGTTGGCTACAGAATGTATGAATAGGATGTACACAAATGCTCCAGGTTTGACCTGTCTAAGTTGACCTGTCTAAGTTGACCACAAAATGTTCTTGAGAAAATATCAGATTGTACTTTGTAAATGAAGTCACCAGTAATACAAAGGCTGTTCTTGTATTTCCCCTCTTCTCCCCCTGCTCTGCCGGAGTATATAAGCTGGTGGTATGCTTCAATAAATTTGACCCTTGTTGTTTTTGTTTGTTTGTTTGTTTTTGGGGGTCCCGTTTTTCTATCTTTATTTTTCAGGCTGGGACACCCTCACATACCCACGAATTACTGAGTTCTGCAGGTCAGGACAATCAACCAGCACAGACTATCTTATCATCAATAACTTTAATAACACCATTTTAAGATCTACCAATTATCAAAAATTGACTTTTATTCACCTGTTTTTTGATAATTCCATTTTCTTATTTTGTACTAATAATTAATATGAAATAAATATGTTTGTGCTTCTTAAAAGTTGTGGAAGGTCAAAAAGGAGCAAAGTTGGAAAGAATATCACTATGCCTGGGAAATTTTAATTTTGAAGCATTGATTGCCTGAACATCTGCACTATAAACAAGTTTGTAAATCATAGTATTTAAATTAAAAAAATAAACAAATTGAAAGGCATGAGATAGAATAGCCCATAAGGCAAGCCTGTAAACCTTGCATGTGGGTGATCTGGATACATTTCCTAGAACTCGATAAGTTCCCCAGAGCCCTTCTGGGAGTGATTCTTGATCTCAGAGCCAACAGTAAAAATAGGCAGGTGTAGTTCTGAAACCAAAATAATATAAATAAATGAATATTAAGTAAAACAATGACTTTAAATATATATTAGAATGTTATAATTTAAAATCTCATCATTGACTTTGTCATGGCTGTCAGATAGGTTTAATTATTCCCATCTAACTCATGAAGATAGTACAGCAAATTCAAGTGTCCCTGAATTTTTATTTTGAAAATTATATATAGTATTATTATTCTCTATGCCTCAAAACTGTAAATTAAATTTTTTACATATTATTGTTTAAAATAAAATATTATACTTAATTGCTGACAAATAAAAAATTGAAATTATTAATATGATCAAAAATCATTTTGGTAAAATATTCCAAAAATAATTTTCTTAGTTTGAATTTTTTGCTATTATAAGCAGCATGCCTAACGTAATTTTTATCTATGAAATTTCTATTTTCACTCAATACTTAAGTATATGCTATTAAATTTTTCTTAATATTTTTATGTAAATGAGTTATTTTAATATTATATGCAGAAGAATGGTGACCTCAAGCTATTTTGTGCTTCATATAGTATTCAAAATTTGGCCTACCACAGTCATGAAAAGACCAGAAGCATGGAGTTTAAACAGATGTCTTATTTGTATAGGTCCATAATACATTAGCAGCTTTTCTGTAATAAACTCTGAAACATTCATCCTTTGTGTTTGGAGGAAGAAAAGATAGGCCTGATAAATGTCTAGGAGAAAAAAAAATCGGTGCAGCTGTGACCTAGGTCAGGATTATCCTTAATATTCACAATTAATTTCTGAAGAGTAGCTTGTAAACAACATTACCAGCTGCTCCTTTAACAAATATGTGCATATCTTGGCAAGCATAGATTAAGTAATTTTCTCTACTCATATGGAAACCAAAAGGTGAAGCTAGCTTGTATACTTTTGTTTATTTCCTCTTCTGTTTTCTCTTATGGTGATAATCTTACTTGTTGTCTTGATCATTATATAAACTGAAAGTGACAGCAAACTAGAAAAGATTGGAAGGACATACAAGCTATAATCATTGTTCAAGTTACAAATAACATTAAAATTATGATTGAATTGGCTTAATAGTAAAGATTTCTCAATATCTGTTTTCTTTCCTCATCTCATTTGAACTATTAAAGATATATATTTCTATTTTGTTTTAGCTATTTATAAACTTTTTAAAAGTGTATGTACCCAGTAAATTATATAATTTTATACTCTGTCTAGGTTGACTTGAGTCTGTAATAAAAATATGTAATTTATGTGATTTTTACCTAGACAAATAGTTGGAGTTCAAGTACACTATCTTTAATGCAATGTGATACTATTACTTTCTCATAATAAATTTCCTTAACATTATTTTTTGTAGATAGCTAATCAGAGGTTAAAGGAAGACTGAGATGATCTAACAATTTACTTTGGTATGGACTGAATGTTTAAAAAACAGAAAATTATTTTCTAACAATTTTAATGCCTAGATATCAAGATTAGATAGTTCAGGGTTAATTTTTTGTTGTTGTTTTGATTTTTGGCCAAAGCCTATGTCATTCAGGACTATTCCTAGCTCTGTGGTGACTGATCACATAGGGGACACCTAGGATTAATAAAAGTCAGCTTCATTCAAGGCAAGCCCCTTATCTTCATATACTATCTTTTCAGTCCGAAGTATAAATTTTTTCTGTCTGTCCTACTTAAAATGTACTTGTCTGCATTATCCCTATATCTTCCCCTGATTTTTCCCTCTGTCTATGTCTAATCTCTTTTAATAAAGACTTCAATCAGATTGGATTAAATCCTACACAAGTGACTGCAGGTAACCTCAATTATCTCATTATTGATGTTATCTCCAATAGAGCAATGTCCCAAGGCACTGTGAGTTTACTTCAACAAATATGACATATTTATCACTAAGATTGTTAATATCATTGATGGTTATCTTCAAAAAATTGTCTTTGACACAATCTACAATGTTTTATATGGAAGATATTAGGACAAAATTAGTTGCTAACAAAATCCCTGAATATTATGTTCACTAATTTGGGGATTTACCTATACATGTTATTTAGTAATGTTACTGTAATATTTTAATTTCTTAATAATAGAATATTATCATTTAAAACTCCATTTGAAAATGTATTTATTTGTTTAAAAAATTCAATTGCTTGACATACTTCAATGACTTTTCATTGCACTTTTAATTAAAATCAAATATCTATCTTGGAACTTAGTTGTAATTGATCACATTTGATCTCATTTCCCACTGTCCTTTTTTTTTATTTGCTGTACCCTTAAATCACAGCCCAAATTTCACTCTTAATTTATCCAAGTACTATGCCTGATATGTATCCATTTAAAATTCTTGCTTAATGAAGTTCCAGAGAGTAAGGACAATGTTGACTAGTTATATTCATGGAAGTTTCAAGTCATCTATTAGTTCTTTACAAAAGCATTTTTGACCTTGCTTTGTTCTCACACACTGTCAGCACTTGTTGTTTTAACTCACAATTACTCTACATATTACTCTCCTTTATTTCTTTCACATTGAATGTTAGTACATAAAATTTCCCTTATGTCATGGTACTTCTAATTAGTACTCTCAAATGGCGTGTGTTACAATAGCTTGTGTTCTGTATCTGCACTTTCCAATGTAAAGTTATTAGCCACATATGTCTCTTGGACACTTGACTTTCTACTAGCTAATGAGTATAAATACCTACATCATTTGTTTATTTTATTTTAACTCATTTGAAATTAACATTAAGATACATAAACAAGATAATGTATAAATTCACTTATAAAATTAAATTCAAATAGAGTATAATATTGTCTAAAATACCTTACTTCTCATAGGAAAATATTGGTGAATACTTTTGAACTAAACACAACATATTCTATGATTACAAAGTCATTATTTTCAAAGTCATTTTTAATAATGAAAATTTTGATCATATTCAAATTAAACACAATTAAAAACAGTAAATAAATTATATACTAGGGGAAAACATTTTCTAATATAACCATAACCAATAAGGGATTAATTTCAACAGTATGTTAAAAAAGTCTAGAGGGGCCTGAGTAATAGCACAGCAGTAAGGCATTTGTCTTACACGTAGCAAAGTAGGACAGACCCCAGTTCGAATCCTGAGACCCCATATAGACCCCTGAGCCTGCCAGGAGCAAATTCAGAGCAAAGAGCCAGGAATAATCCTGAGCACTGCTGGGTGTGACCCAAAAATCAAGCAAAAACAAACAAAAAAATCTAGAATTATTCCAGCATATGAACTGGAAAAAATGGATGAGAAACATACATTTAAAAGTCTAATAAAGGTATAGACATCAAAGAATCTCTTATTTGTGTGATATAAGAAAAAATTAAGATAGTATGGTGATAATATCCAGAGAGAAGAGAGATGACAGCCATGAAGACCAGTCTACTGTGGAAAGCTTGCAAAAGACTGGTGAAAACAGTTAGGGTAGAGCAGGGTCCACTATGACAATAATCGTTGAAACTGATGACTCTGGACAAGAACTGAGTGCTGAAAGAGGATAAAGTGATAAAATTCATGGAATCCTTGCATTATCAATAGAGAAAATCACAGGAAATGAAAGAGATGAGAGATGAGAGAGAGAGAGAGAGAGAGAGAGAGAGAGAGAGAGAGAGAGAGAGAGAGAGAGAGAGAGAAGTAAAATGACTATCCAGAAGCAGATGTGGAGAAAAACTAGGAACATAGTATTAGGAAATATACACTGATGAAAGGTCGTGTAAATTCTATGACTGAAACTCAACCATAAACAATTTTATAGCCACAGTGCTTAAATACAGTAATTATTTAAAAAAAAAAACATCTAATAAGTAGACATGAAAAATAAATATATTAAATATGCAGCTTGCAAACACAAAGTCACATGTCATGTTTTTTGGTTTGTTTCTTTAATACATTATCTTATCAGTAAGATAATGTCTTATACATTTTAATTACATTAATGCAATACATTATCTTCTCAATTACAACTGAGTATCATTTTTTTTGTTTTCATTAGATGTGATGGTTTTTGGATCACAAATGCTAATATGCTTGGATGACCAGATGGTACCTGATAGCAAACTGTAGTCAGCTACATGCATGACTTAAATCCTCTACTATCTCTTAGCATCTTTTATTGATATTGAGTCTAAAGTACAGCATTTTATATGTTAGGCACATTTTTTTTACTGCTACAGCATCTTGTCTTGTCTTAGTTCAATAATTTCCTTTTTTATACTTTTTTACAATATATAGTACTTGCTATTGTGGAACTCATAAATGCTAGGGTATGAAAATTACTTAATCCTTGCTTTTCTTGTTCTTAAAACAAAAAAGCTCATAATAGACATAATTTAGCATGAATTTTCTCACCTAATAATTCTAACATATAATGCAATAAATGAAATCTGTGGAACCTTCTGAACTTAGGTTAGTTGGAACAATCAATGTACTGCAGTGTCAAGATTACTTTTGTATATGTTTTACATGGGGAGGTGTGGTGTACCCTAAGACCCACCCATTTCTGGGAGGGGTCTGAACCGGATAGTAGGTGTAACTTTACCTGCAAGCCCCTCCCATTCCTGGGAGGGGTTTGGAAAAAGGTAGATAAGGCTGGGACCAAGGGAATTCGGCCTTTTTGGCTCTTTGCCCTTTGGCCGTTCCTCTCTTGGCCCGGCTCGGTTTCCTGGCTTTTGGATCTTTGGGCCGCATGGAGCCCAAAGGGAAGATGGCTAACAGGAGATAAGATGCAGGGCTAGCAAAATATAGCTGAATGCTTAAAAGGTTGACATAGGCCACACACCTGTGGTGGCTAGGGCATAAATAAAGATGATTCTTCCTGAAGGCTGCGTGTGAGTGAGTGATTTCACCTGGGCCTGGAACTTGCCAGCTGGATGGGGGATGAAGCCACGTGGCTGGGGCCTAAGCACAAAGGCCTCCATCCACCGCCATCCAGCCCCATCGTTAATTAATTAATTCTACAAATGGCGCTCCGAACTTTGACCTGAATCCTGGACCCAACAAAACAGCAAAAATGGTGAGATTTCTGCTCTTTTGTTTCATTTTGGCTCTTTTCGGGTGCACTGAGCCCAAAACACTGGGCCACGTGGAGCCATGTTCAAATATGGCCGTAACCCCTTCTAGGAAAAGAAGGGCAAATAAAACAAGAGAGGTGGAAGCTTTCATCACCTCCAGCCCAGGCCCAGGCCCAAAACTGAAACTTTGTTACAAGAAACAAAAACCTGGGCCTCTTCAAAGACTTATTAAAAGTCTAAATTGGAAACGGAGGAGAAAAAAGACTGTATTAAAAATGGACTGATTTTCTGAAAATGACCTTTGGCTTAAATTTGGATTTCGACTTTGGAAATTTCGAACTGAACTTTTAGTTTAAATCACTTGGAACTCTAAACATCCAAAGTGCTCCCAGAGGGGAAAAAAGGCAGCGGTGAAGCCCCTGCGGCAAAAAGCTCCAAGCGGCAAGCTCCAAGCAGCTCGGCTCGGCTGGGATCTCGGCTGGAATCGGCTTGGCTGGGCTCAGCTTTGCCCGGAAAAGCGAAAAACCTGAAATCCTCGCTCCAGATCACAAACCGGCAGCGAAGCCTGGAACTACGGAAGAAAGCCACGTGGTAAGATCAGCGTGGGACAAAACATCTGAACTTTAAAAGTTTAAAGAAGCCACGTGGTAAGATCAGCGTGGGACAAATTAATCATCTGAACTATGGTTTTAGGTGTAGAAAATTAGTGGGTCGTTATATTTTACTCATAGTTGGTGATGGAATAAATTTTAGTTAGTAGTTAAAAATAAAAATAAAAGGGAAGTAATTCAGTTTAGCTCATTTTAACATCTAATTTCTAACCACCTGCATCTTTGTCTTAGTCATTTTCTTTATGATTTAAATGTGTTTTGTTGTCTTTCAGAGTTAATATTTTCAATTGCAAAATGTTTTACTGTGTATTTTAATGTACTTAGCCTGTTTTTAAAATGTATGTTATGCATGTATGCTAAAGTACTTGTGTATAGGAAAAATATAGGAACATGAAAGTTCCAAAATAGTGCTTGGTAAAAAAGCATTAATAGAATTTTAGGTTACAGGTGTAAAGTATATTTTGCAAATGATATGTTTTTGAAAAGGGCTGGTATATTAATTTTCACTTTATTACGTTGGCGCATGAAAATATTTAAAAAAGGGGGAAATGTGGTGTACCCTAAGACCCACCCATTTCTGGGAGGGGTCTGAACCGGATAGTAGGTGTAACTTTACCTGCAAGCCCCTCCCATTCCTGGGAGGGGTTTGGAAAAAGGTAGATAAGGCTGGGACCAAGGGAATTCGGCCTTTTTGGCTCTTTGCCCTTTGGCCGTTCCTCTCTTGGCCCGGCTCGGTTTCCTGGCTTTTGGATCTTTGGGCCGCATGGAGCCCAAAGGGAAGATGGCTAACAGGAGATAAGATGCAGGGCTAGCAAAATATAGCTGAATGCTTAAAAGGTTGACATAGGCCACACACCTGTGGTGGCTAGGGCATAAATAAAGATGATTCTTCCTGAAGGCTGCGTGTGAGTGAGTGATTTCACCTGGGCCTGGAACTTGCCAGCTGGATGGGGGATGAAGCCACGTGGCTGGGGCCTAAGCACAAAGGCCTCCATCCACCGCCATCCAGCCCCATCGTTAATTAATTAATTCTACAGGGAGGATGAAATTTTCATGTGTTATCTTACAAGGGAAAAAAATAACTGAATATAATGAAAATAATAAAACAAACAGTAGAGTTTAATGCAAATAAAATTTTGAAATGTCAAAATAAAAATTACAATGACATTATGTGATAGAATAAAAGCATAAGTTTAGGATCAGAGTGGTAGCATAGTGGTAGGGTGCTTGCCTTGCAAGTGGCTGACCCAGGACAGATGCAGATCAGATCCCTGGCATCCAATATGGACCCCTGAGCCAGGAGGGATTTCTGAGTGCAGAGCCAAGAGTAACCCCGAGCTCTGCCTGGTGTGGCCCCCCAAAAAATAAAAAACAAAGGAAGTATAAGGTTAACTTGTTAGAAACAAAAGATACTAAGATTTTATCTTTACATTGTTGAAATTTTTAAATTTTGTTTGATAAATAATAAATATATATGCTGATTAATTTGAAAATCTTGTTTTATTTTCAATTTAACTATAAATCATAAGAAAATAAGTGGTAATTATTTCAAATATGAGCAACTTTTGAATGTATGTTGCTAAACATATGCATAAATGTTTATTAATACATAATGTATATTATTAATTGTAAATATTAGGAAAATAGATTCAAGCTTATTGAACTATTTCCAAAGTACCTAGTGAATACAAAATTTTAATAACAAATCACAAGAATATTCTCTTTGGATGGAGAATTGGTGTTTGGAACTCAGCTGTATGCAACTTTTATTCCATGTAGGATCTGTGCTCAGGGATGACTTCTGGTTGTCCACAGGCTGCTGGGATTGGACTTGGGCCAATTATGTGCAAGACACATACCTTATCTCCTGTATTTTCTCCCTAACAAAGATTAATCTTTTAATTAAAAGAATATTTATTTCTATATCTCCTGCTATGAAGTGTAGAGGACTTTGTCATCAATAGTACCTTATCATGTACAATATTTTAGTGACTTCTACTATGTCCATAGCTAAATTCAACTTCAGAAAATATTCTGCCCTTCTTTCCTACTCTGTAAAAACACATTTCTCTCTATCAAACAAAATTATGAAACAAATTATAAAATAATTACATAAAATTATGAAAATAAATAAATCATAACTATAGGTTGTATCACTGTAGGTGAAAATACATTCTTACAGTTTAAGTAATTATACATTGATTTCAGCAAATCATAATTCAATATTAGAAAATATTTTTTGGAGTGAAAGTGTAGAATATTGGTAGAAGGTATTCAGAGAGAAGTTTCCAAGAACCAGAAATTAAATATGCTACTAAAGTAAATTATTTTTAGAATTTCACCTTATATTTACTGTCATTTTTTAAAATTGTATAAAGTTTATCATCTGATTAAAAATTATGTATTTTAATATTAATAATTTAATTTACAATGCACTGATTATGTGGTATTGGATAAAAGTTGATAAATTCTGTCCTAAAAGCTCTGTAACCAAGAAATAAAATGATGTAAACAGATGGTTCATTTAACAGAAAGAGTAAAAACTGTTATCCAAATCTTAAAGTGTGAGAAATTAAACATGCCTCTGGGAAGAGAAACAAACGTTTCATATTGGTGTTGACATTTGAACTACTCCTTAAGGTTGACACTATAATGTATGAACATTTTCAAAACAAATTGGCTACTTTTATTAACACAACTCCTTAAATTTTCACAGGAATCTTGATTTCTAATTAATACTATGTTCGTCATTCAAATATTTTCTCAGTGTTGGCATATAACTATATGTTTTCTTATAAATTAACCTATTTCTACTTAAGTTATTTCTATGGTATTTTATTTGTGTATTTTATTCCCTATGAATATATCAAAATCTATTAGGTTAAAAAATGAGATATGACAGGGGTTAAGCTTCTTGCTTTTTTATTCTGCACACAGCTTACCCCAGTGCTATATACAATTCACCAGTACAGACAGTAGTTATTCTTGAGAAAAACAATTAAAATGTAGATTTTGAGAAATGTACACAAAACTTTCTTTAATGTTTTTATTAAATCCACAGTCAAAATAAAATTGATCTCCCATTATATTTTATCTCTTAATAAGGTACTCTGTGTAGTTTTTTTTTAATATTTGAACATGTCTATTTTTTTAAGTTAATGCACTATATATACTTACCACTAGCCTGCAATGCTATAAACAGACTTTAGAAATCATCAGGATTAGTTTGGGTAACACAAGTCAGTTTAATGTGTGTAGTGTAGATCTGCCTATCAGGATTATCTGTTCCAAGCCTTTTAATTTCCCTATTGGTTTTTAACTCCATGATGATTTTGGTAATTAAGAGTTATGTACCTAATGACATGATTCTTGCCAGGCAAAGTGCTACTGCTCAGAATGCTAAGAACAAGCAAGAGTTCTCCCAGACAGGCATTTTGGGGTGGGGGGTGGGATCACTCCCAGTGATACTCAGGTTTACTCTTGGCTATGCGCTCAGAAATTGTAGTCCACGGGCCGGAGAGATAGCATGGAGGTAAAGCATTTGTCTTTCATGCAGGAGGTCATCGGTTCAAATCCCGGCATCCCATATGGTCCCCCATGCCTGCCAGAAGCAATTTCTGAACCTGGAGTAAGGAATAACCCCTGAGCACTGCCAGGTGTGACCCCCCAAAAACACACACACACACAAAAGAAATTGCAGTCCGTACTAGGTTAGCGTGTGCAAGGCTGATGCACTACTGCTTGCGCCACCACTTCAGCCCCATCATAGACAGGCTTTATATGCATTTCTCAGGATTGAAAGTATTCTGAGATTTTTTGTTAGAATAAATATGCCAAGCTCTCAAACCTATAATTTTTCTTATTAAAATGTAAAGTTAGACTTTCAACAGATTCAATAAACATCTTTTATGAAAGGGATCAAACAAGCAAGAAATTTATATAAAGCTTAGACTTTATGGTTTAATGCAGACATTTTAAAGTTGCTATTATTGGTGTCAGAAATACTATCCATAGTCAAAAAAGTCTGTTATCAGAAAAATCTATATAAAGTGGTGCTTCAAAATAATCAGAATATGTATCTGATAGTATACTATCACAATTTACTGTGCTTCAAAAAAAGACAATCAATTTTTACTTCTAAATAGAAGGAGATGTCAGGTAACAGCATATCTCTTGGGAGACAAGTTATGTTGATAGAATTAGGTTCATTTTTATTTATGTGTTGTTTAGTTACAACTAAGAATATGAGAGTATGTTAACTGCTTTGGATAGATATATATTCAGAGATAGTTGGAGGAGGACATATGTGTCTTACTGTGCTAATTATGGTTAAGTATGCACATATTTGTTTATTATAAACTGTTCATTTTAATCATAGAGCAACTATTATGATCTAGTAGAAGAGATCTGCTATAAATTACTGTATTTTCCGGCGTATAAGACGACTTTTGAAACAAAAAAAGTCAACCAAAAATCGGGAGTCGTCTTATATGCCGAGTATATCCTGAAAAATGTTTCAATATGCTGCTAAACGAAAATTGTCTGAATATTACCACAAAACGAATTTTCCAACACCATCCTGCACCAATCACCGCAAGGCTGCTCGGACGCCTCTCTAACTCAGCCAATCCAAGCATGCTTTTGATGCATGCAAATAGTACATTGTTCTGGACCCAAATCTACACTGTAAAAAGCCTGCTCAGATTGGCCAGAGTCAGAGAAGAAGTCTATTACAGTATAACCTTTGGACCTTCGCTTGTTGTGATTGGCTCACTATGGTACATACAGTTGCTTCACAGGAACATTCTGTCTGATACACAGAATATATGCCTAAACCTATGTTTTACCTGCAAAATTAGGGGGCCATCTTATACACAGAAAAATATGGCAAGTGAAATTGTTAAATTCAAATTTAGCAAATAATTAGATACTCTGTAATGGGTAATTGAGATATCAATTATATTTATTTTAAGGTATTTAATATATGAAATTAAATATTTTCCACTGAGGGTTTCAAAATGTCAACTCTTAATATATAAAACTTAGTTCATTTAGAATCTTTTGAAGTAGCACATTAAAATATTTCAAAGCATGGAGCTGCAGAGAGAGTACTACCTATAGGGTACATATATTGCATATTGCTGACACAACTAAGTTCCCTGGTAACTTGAGTCCTTATGTTTAGTTAACCCAAGCTCAGTCCTCAGCAATATTCAATGACTTATGCAATATTATGACTTTTAGGGCCATTTACTTAGCTGGCAAGACTCCTGGAAGCAGGATGGTAAGTGGAAAGGTGCCTGAACTCACTTTAAAAAACCCTGGTAATATCAGAACAAAATCCAGCTTACCTAAGTGTGGTCAACTTGATGAGGCAGGACATCAGGATAGAGTGAATCAGGGTGATGAAGGCAGAAAGTGTGGTTTTTGCAGAGTGAGTTTTTTCCCACACTCCTCCTATAATGGCCAACTCTCAACTGCGAGGGCTGGTGTATCTAAATATCCTCACAACTTTGTTTACATGTTGTTCAAGAAAAGAACTGAATCTATGAAGTTGACCTGGTTTGACCATGGCAATTGTATTTGTGGGCATAATTACATCTCCGGGCTTCCCAAAAGAAGCAAGATACGGGGGATATCGTGCCAGCATGTGCCCCAAAACATCCTGGTGATATCAGCCCCAAACCGGCGTAACTGAAGTGGGGTCAAATTGGTAGCCCCGCAGAGAATCATAGAGGGCCATTGGAAATGGAGATTTTGGGTGATGGAGGCAACAATATGCTTCAGCAGTATGAGGGCATAGCCCACACTCTTCTCCTGAATAGATCAGCATGAGCTGGTGTACCCATAATATTTCATGGCTAAGTTTAAATGTCATTCAAAAAAATAGTGTGTCTATGGAGGTGACCGAGTTTGAACATAGTGACCGGTTACCTGGAAATCTTCATTCCTAAGACCACTTACCAGTTTTTATTGCTTTTGAGTATTTTTTATTCCTCCCAAATTTTTCTTTTATCTCACATGAATTAAATGATTCTCTGCCTGAACCTATCCAGTTTACTAATTTTACTTAGCATATATATATGTATATATGTATGTGTATATATAACTATATATAGGTATATAGCATATATGTGTATATATAGTGTAGTTTATTTATTCAGTGTTATGTTCTTGATCATTTGGTTTATTTCCAGGTTCAGGGTGTTGTGAATTGTGCTGCAATAAACTTGGGAATGAAAAATACTTATTCTGTATCAAGATTTGGGGTCCTTCAAGTAATTGTCAAGAACTGGAATTTCTAGGTCATAAGGAAGTTCAATTCCTAGTTTTCTGAAACTTCCATATTCTTTTTTTCAAAAAGATTGGACCTTGGGGTCAGAGAGAGATAGCACGGTGGTAGGGCATTTGTCTAGCATGCTGCCTATCCAGGACAGACGGTGGTTCGAATCCTAGCATCCCATATGGTCTCTGGAGCCTGCTAGGATCAATTTCTGAGAGCAGAGTCAGGAGCAGCCCCTGAGCTCTGCTGGGTGTGACTGAAAAACCAAAAATCCAATGAATAAATACATACATACATAAATACATAAATATTGGACCATTTGTCATATTTCAACAGTTAATTAAAGTCATTTTCTCTCCACATCGACACCAATGTGAGTTGTTTTAGTTCTTTGTGATGCATATCAGTGTCACTGACATACAAATTATATTCTCCATTTTATTTGAGTTGCATTCCCATGATATGTAATGCAGGGCATTTTTTTGTTTAGCTTTGACCATTTGCCTTTTTTGAGGAAGTTTATCACTCCCTACACATTTTTTTCATTATTAAATTTGTGTGTTTTAAAGGTCTGCCTCATCTTTATACATCTGTAATATTAACCATATCTCAAATAAGTGATTATAAAATATATTCTCTCAATAGGTGATTTTTTTTTATTATGGTCATTGTTTTTTTGTTTTGTTTTGTTTTGTTTGCAATGCAGTATCTTCTTAATTGACATATCTCCATTTGTTTCTCTTTGTTTCCATTTCTTTGCCAAAGGATTGAATCATTTAATTAACGTCTAGAGTCAATTTCATAAAATGTTTACCTCTGCTGATACTCAAAATAATTTTGGTCTCAAGTTGGATTTAAAAATATTTAAAAATCTTTATTTGAATTTTGTTCATGGCTTTTGAAAGGGAATTCGAAAGTTAACATTTTGTACATGAACAACAGAGAAGTTTTTCCAGTATCATTTGTGAGAGGCTTTATTAGCTTCACTTTATATTTTCCCACAATTCTTGAAAATCATTATATGAACATAAGAAATGTTCTCAACCTTTTTAGGTCACTTAAAATCCTTGTTGCATTTATGTAATTATTTCCTTGATTCAAAACCCATATTCAAAGATTATATTTCTATTCAGGGAATTCATAATTCTATTTAGATTGAAGAAAAGAATTATCAATCAGACCATTCATTATTAAAAAAGTGTTCTGACTATTTAAGGCAATATAAAATTAAAGTATAGTCTAAGAAATATTTAGAGACTGTGTAAATCTCCTTCATAGTTTATTATAAGATGATGTATTCATATGATTACATATTTTAAGGAAATGACCTATTGATATCACATTCAAGAAATATTATCATTTAAATAATTGACTGATCACTTAAAATAGTACATCTATTTTAAATTTTTAGATAATGGGTTAATAAATATTACTCGGGATTAAAAGAGTCAAGTTCAATTCTTGCTATGACTCATATGGTCCCCAAGCCTTGCTAAGAGAAATTCCTTATCTCAGAGTTCCAAGTATGTCTTGAGAAGAGCTGGTCATGTGTGAAACTAAAACTAACAAAAAATATCTTCATACTTAATCAGTGTTTAAAATACATCATACCAAATATGAAATTTTTAGGTTATTCACTATCTGCCCGCTCTTTCCTTTTACTGGTTTCTTCTTCTTCCCCTTTTCTTTTTACCTTTAATCCATCAACCATTTCACCTAAAAGTTTTTATCCTTTGTATTTTGTTAGTTTCTTTGCTTTTTTATATATTACACATACTATAAAACCATCCAGTGTTTGTCTGCCTTTCTAACTTAATATGCTTAGCATAAACACCACCTAAAGTTTTGTCTATTTTGTTATAAAAATTATCAATTGTTTTTTGTAATTGCTGAGTTACATTCTCTTATATGCATATTTCCAAATTAAATTAATTTATACAGTATTCCATTGATAGATACTAAGGTTGATTCCATGTTTGTGCTTTGTTGAATAGTGCAATGATCAGAGAACTTTCATGAAATGAACATTAAAATAGTATTGATGAATGCCTACAAATGAGGTATTTATCAAATTAATATACTTTGAAGATTCTTTGAATAATATTCTTGAATAAATATTTTTTTCTATTTTTTTTAATATTTTTTTTACTTAAACACCTTGATTACATACATGATTGTGTTTGGGTTTCAGTCATAAAAGGAACACCACCCATCACCAGTGCAACATTCCCATCACCCAAGTCCCAAATCTCCCTCCTCCCCACCCAACCCCCGCCTGTACCCTAAACAGGCTCTACATTTCCCTCATACATTCTCAATATTAGGACAGTTCAAAATGTAGTTATTTCTCTACCTAAACTCATCACTCTTTGTGGTGAGCTTCCTGAGGTGAGCTGGAACTTCCAGCTCTTTTCTCTTTTGTGTCTGAAAATTATTATTACAAGGGTGTCTTTCATTTTTCTTAAAACCCATAGATGAGTGAGACCATTCTGCGTTTTTCTCTCTCTCTCTGACTTATTTCACTCAGCATAATAGATTCCATGTACATCCATGTATAGGAAAATTTCATGACTTCATCTCTCCTGACAGCTGCATAATATTCCATTGTGTATATGTACCACAGTTTCTTTAGCCATTCGTCTGTTGAAGGGCATCTTGGTTGTTTCCAGAGTCTTGCTATGGTAAATAGAGCTGCAATGAATATAGGTGTAAGGAAGGGGTTTTTGTATTGTATTTTTGTGTTCCTAGGGTATATTCCTAGGAGTGGTATAGCTGGATCGTATGGGAGCTCGATTTCCAGTTTTTGGAGGAATCTCCATATCGCTTTCCATAAAGGTTGAACTAGACAGCATTCCCACCAGCAGTGGATAAGAGTTCCTTTCTCTCCACATCCCCGCCAACACTGTTTGTTCTCATTCTTTGTGATGTGTGCCATTCTCTGGGGTGTGAGGTGGTATCTCATCGTTGTTTTGATTTGCATCTCCCTGATGATTAGTGATGTGGAACATTTTTTCATGTGTCTTTTGGCCATGTGTATTTCTTCTTTGTCAAAGTGTCTGTTCATTTCTTCTCCCCATTTTTTGATGGGGTTAGATGTTTTTTTCTTGTAAAGTTCTGTCAGTGCCTTGTATATTTTGGAGATTAGCCCCTTATCTGATGGGTATTGGGTGAATAGTTTCTCCCACTCAGTGGGTGGCTCTTGTATCCTGGGCACTATTTCCTTTGAGGTGCAGAAGCTTCTCAGCTTAATATATTCCCATCTGTTAATCTCTGCTTTCACTTGCTTGGAGAGTGCAGTTTCCTCCTTGAAGATGCCTGTAATGTCCTGGAGTGTTTTGCCTATTTGCTGTTCTATTTATTTTATGGTTTTGGGGCTGATATCGAGGTCTTTAATCCATTTGGATTTTACCTTTGTACATGATGTTAGCTGGGGGTCTAAGTTTAATTTTTTGCAAGTGGCTATCCAATTGTGCCAACACCACTTGTTGAAGAGGCTTTCCCTGCTCCATTTAGGATTTCCTGCTCCTTTGTCAAAAATTAGATGGTTGTATCTCTGGGGAACATTTTCTGAGTATTCAAGCCTATTCCACTGATCTGAGGACCTATCCTTATTCAGATACCATGCTGTTTTGATAACTGTTGCTTTGTAGTACAGTTTAAAGTTGGGAAAAGTAATTCCTCCCATATTCTTTTTCCCAATGATTGCTTTAGCTATTCGAGGGTGTTTATTGTTCCAAATGAATTTCAAAAGTGTCTGATCCACTTCTTTGAAGAATGTCATGGGTATCTTTAGAGGGATGGCATTAAATCTGTATAATGCCTTGGGGAGTATTGACATTTTGATGATGTTAATCCTGCCAATCCATGAGCAGGGTATGCGTTTCCATTTCCGTGTGTCCTCTCTTATTTCTTGGAGCAGAGTTTTATAGTTTTCTTTGTATAGGTCCTTCACAAATTTAGTCAAGTTGATTCCAAGATATTTGAGTTTGTGTGGCACTATTGTGAATGGGGTTGTTTTCTTAATGTCCATTTCATCCTTATTACTATTGGTATATAGAAAGGCCATTGATTTTTGTGTGTTAATTTTGTAGCCTGCCACCTTGCTATATGAGTCTATTGTTTCTAGAAGCTTTTTGATAGAGTCCTTAGGGTTTTCTAAGTAGAGTATCATGTCATCTGCAAACAGTGAGAGCTTGACTTCTTCCTTTCCTATCTGGATTCCCTTGATATCCTTTTCTTGCCTAATCGCTATAGCAAGTACTTCCAGTGCTATGTTGAATAGGAGTGGTGAGAGAGGACAGCCTTGTCTTGTGCCAGAATTTAGAGGGAAGGCTTTCAGTTTTTCTCCATTGAGGATAATATTTGCCACTGGCTTGTGGTAGATGGCCTTCACTATATTGAGAAAGGTTCCCTCCATTCCCATCTTGCTGAGAGTTTTGATCAAGAATGGGTGTTGGACCTTATCAAATGCTTTCTCTGCATCTATTGATATGATCATGTGGTTTTTATTTTTCTTGCTATTGATGTTGTGTATTATGTTGATAGATTTATGGATGTTAAACCAGCCTTGCATTCCTGGGATGAAACCTACTTGATCGTAGTGGATGATCTTCTTAACGAGGCATTGAATCCTATTTGCCAGGATTTTGTTGAGGATCTTTGCATCTGCATTCATCAGTGATATTGGTCTGTAATTTTCTTTTTTGGTAGCGTCTCTATCTGGTTTAGGTATCAAGGTGATGTTGGCTTCATAAAAGCTATTTGGAAGTGTTTCTGTTTGTTCAATTTCATGAAAGAGTCTTGCCAAGATTGGCAGTAGTTCCTCTTGGAAAGTTTGATAGAATTCATTAGTGAATCCATCTGGACCTGGGCTTTTGTTTTTCGGCAGACATTTGATTACTGTTTTAATTTTATCAATGGTGATGGGGGTGTTTAGATATGCTACATCCTCTTCCTTCAACCGTGGAAGATTATAAGAGTCCAAGAATTTATCCATTTCTTCCAGGTTCTCATTTTTAGTGGCCTAGAGTTTTTCAAAGTAGTTTCTGATTACCCTTTGAATCTCTGTCATATCAGTAGTGATCTCTCCTTTTTCATTCCTGATACGAGTTATCAAGTTTCTCTCTCTCTCTTTCTTTGTTAGGTTTGCCAGTGGTCTATCAATCTTGTTTATTTTTTCAAAGAACCAACTTCTGCTTTCGTTGATCTTTCGGATTGTTTTTTGAGTTTCCACTTCGTTGATTTCTGCTCTCAGCTTTGTTATTTCCTTCTGTCTTCCTATTCTTGGGTCCTTTTGTTGAGCATTTTCTAGTTCTATTAGCTGTGTCATTAAGCTACTCAGGTAAGCTCCTTCTTCCTTCCTGATGTGTGCTTGCAAAGCTATAAATTTTCCTCTCAGTACTGCTTGTCCCATAAGTTCTGAGTGTTTGTGTCTTTATTGTCATTTGTTTCCAGGAACCTTTTTATTTCCTCCTTGATTTCATCTCGGACCCACTGGTTATTGAGCATGAGGCTGTTTAACTTACAGGTGTTAAAGTGTTTCTTCTGAGTCCCTTTGGAGTTCACAAATAATTTCAGAGCCTTGTGGTCAGCGAAAGTAGTCTGCAAAATTTCTATCCTCTTGATCTTATGGAGGTATGTTTTATGTGCCAGCATGTAGTCTATCCTGGAGAATGTCCCATGTACATTGGAGAAGAATGTGTATCCAGGTTTCTGGGGATGGAGTGTCCTATATATATCCACTAGGCCTCTTTCTTCCATTTCTCTCCTCAGGTCTAGTATATTCTTGTTGGGTTTCAGTCTGGTTGACCTGTCCAGTGTTGACAAAGCCGTGTTAAGGTCCCCCACAATTATTTTGTTGTTGTTGATATTATTTTTCAGATTTGTCAAAAGTTGTATTAAATATTTTGCTGGCCCCTCATTCGGTGCATATATGTTTAGGAGAGTGAATTCTTCCTGCTCTACGTACCCCTTGATTAATATAAAATGTCCGTCTTTGTCCCTTACAACCTTCCTGAGTATAAAGTTTGCATTATCTGATATTAGTATGGCCACTCCAGCTTTTTTATGGGTGTTGGTTGCTTGGATAATTTTTCTCCAGCCTTTTATTTTGAGTCTATGTTTGTTCTGACTATTCAGGTGCGTTTCTTGTAGGCAGCAGAAGGTTGGATTGAGTTTTTTGATCCATTTAGCCACTCTGTGTCTCTTAACTGGTGCATTTAGTCCATTGACGTTGAGAGAAAGAACTGAGCCTCTTTTTGCCCCACTCGCAAGAGTTTCACGCAAGAGGACAGTAGACAGACATAGACAGGTCACACTCACAGTCTTTCACAGTTGAGACCACTGGGCCGGTGTACTTTCGCGGATTTTCCCCGCCTGGTCATTTTTTTCTATTTTTATATTCACCCCAAGTAGTGTCTGGGAAACGGGGTCCTATTACCAGAAATAGTCAATCGGACTATGCTATGTTGCATGGATCCTATAGTATAGGGAATCACCAGAGTCTTTGTGCCTCACAAATTGATGCTAAAAACCAGCACATGGACACATATGCATCATAATTTCTATTCTACCTAACCAGACCCTGTTTCAAATTTATTTAAGAAATTATCAATTTTCAGTAGAGGATGAAACATTTTTGTTATTCTTGTCCCATTCTCCTGATTCACCTTGTGATTTGATGTATAGCTCTACTTTCAAAAGTCTTTTCTATACTAAATCATTGTTCTGATAAATAAGATGTTTTGACACATTAAAAATTGTAGTACTCCATTGCTAAAAATGTCTTCTAAATTATGTAATCAATTTAAAATTTCCAAAAATATATGTTAAAATAATTTGCAAGTTATTTAATATATTAATATATTTTTCTAAATATCAAATAATTCAGCAACAAATATAAATTTATTTATAAAATAATGTAATAATATTTTGTGACAGAATTATTTAAAAATTTCCACACAAAACCTTATTTTTGAAAATAGAAAAAATATTACCCTATCAATTACTAGGACTGAAAATATTATTCTTTAAGAAAGCTGTTGGGATAGAAAAGGGCACTCTATGACAGTGGTATTTGGAACTGATCACTCTGAACAAGGATTGAGTGGTAAAAGGAGACAAAATAACATACTAGTGTCTGCTTCTTAACAATAGTGCAACATACAGTAGGTGTGGGAGGGAAATTGGGGACAAAGTTGCTCTGGTGGAGTGTGGTGTACATTCTATAACTGAAATTCAATTATGAACAATTTTGTAATAACAGTGCCTATATACATAATAAAATATTGTGTTGTATAATAATAACTATTTAAAGCATATATAGTAAGTAAGGTATGAAGGAAAGTAAAATAATATGCAAAGGCATTCTTTTGTAATGATGTGTAATATAAAAAAAGGGTGTGCATGTGTGTGTGTGACTCAGAAAGACAGAGACACAAAGACAAAAATTTGACAGCTAGGTGGGGGGGAGAGAGAGGGAGAGAGAGAGAGAGAGAGAGAGAGAGAGAGAGAGAGAGAGAGAGAGAGAGAGAGAGAGAGAGAGAGAGAGAGAGAGAGAATACTGCCAAAGAGACAAGCTGGGGGTAGTGAGTTAGAAGGGAAAATTGGTGGAGGGAATTATACACTGATAAAATAATAGATTCTGGAATAGTATATGATTGAAAATCAACCATCAACAACTTTGCAACTGTGTCTCTTATGGCGACTCAATTTTTACATAGATAAACAAGCCATTTCTATATGAAAAACACAGGACATAAGATAATCCTCTACATACAACTTCTGTGTTTGCTTGTATATCTGTATAAACTTCTGTATATATAATTTCAAACAGGAAGCTATTTTAGTTGCATAGAGAATATTTCCATAACCATTGTAGTCTCAGGAAGCATTGTTTAGCCTTTTTACAGCCAGGACCAACACATGTATGAATATTGGTCTACAGTCCAGAGTTTATAACCTTTGCAGTTAGGTCATTGGTTTTCAACTTCTCTACACCTGAATCTTCATGGATCCTTGGATCTGTAGTTGATCTGTGCAATGAAATAAAATAATGTACTAAAAGGAAACTTGATATATTGTTACTTTAACAAATTATATCGAACATAATTTTTTGAGGATTTTAAACATTTTTAATTTAATATGCAAGTATTGTATTATGCATATGCATACAGTTTCTAATATTTTCTAAAATCTATATTTCAGAATCTAAAACTGAGAAACTATAATTTCACACAAAATTAAATTTCACACAATTCATTATTGCACTATATTACTTTTTATATTATATAAACAAGTTTTCAATGACTTTTTGCAAAGGTATATTGCTATTATTAAAATAAACATTTAAGCCATACTATTAAGCATTTTAGTATCATGCAAAACTTATGTTTTGTTTATTGATGTCTATAGGTTGACTAACCATTTAAAAATTCTCTAATATCTCAATCTATAAATCTTAGTAGAAGTGTTAAATAAAATGTACATGCATATTAATTTATGTATAAATAATAAATAACATTAAAATTTATGCCCAAATGTTCTTGTTTATTATACTGTTCCTATTTTAATATTTTTATTGTCAGCTTTTATCCGTGGAAATAAATGTGTTGCTTGTATGCATGTGTATTGAAATAGAATGAATGAACACATATAAGAAATGTGTTAAACATCAAGTCAACAGATATGCTTTATAGTCCTACTGCTAGTTCAGAGACATTAAATTGCCTTTTTGTTCGTTTGTTTTTGTTTTTTTTGACCATACTCAGTGATTTTCAGGGGTTACTCCTGGCTATGTGCTCACAAATTGCTCCTGGCTTGGGGGACCATATGGGACACCAGGGGATCAAATCGTGATCACCCTAGGTTAGTGAATGCAAGGCAAACACCTTACCACTTTTGCCACTGCTCCAGCCCCAAGATTGCATATTTTTAAATAAAATTTCACTGTGTTCCCTTAGCTATTCTCAGAGTATACTATTGAGACAATTCTGGAATACTGGTTGTTCTATAAAAACTTTCCTGTTGGAGCTAGAGCGATAGCATAGTTGTAGGACATTTTCCTTGCTTGGGGCTGACTAAGGACAGACCTGGGTTCTATCCCTGGAGTCCCATATGGCCCTCCAAAGTCAGGAGCAAATTTTTAGTGCATAGCCAGGCTAACTCCTAAGTGTCACCGGGTGTGGCCCCAAAACAAAAAATAACCAAGCAAACTAAAAAAAAACAAAAACAAAAAGAAAAAAAAACCTTTTCTGTTATCTTTGGGTTCTTTTCTTAATTTTTTATTATATAAAGAAAATACATTACATAGTTGAACAATTTATCATAATACATTTGTTTCAGGCAGAACAAAGGAAAAGTTATTTAAAAAATAGAAAAAAAAACCTAAAGAGATGGAAGAGAAAGAATAAAAAGTTATGTAGCAAGTATATTTTTGAAAATCATTGAATTACCGATGAACTCATTAAAGTCCTAGCAGAAGGTTTAGTAAGGTCTTCTCTCTACTTTTTTTTAAGGACAGAGAGAGGAAAGCTGGAAATTCTAAATCACTTCATCAAGCTCACCACAAAGAGTGGTGAGTGCAGTTAGAGAAATAACTACACTGAAAACTATCATAACCATATGAATGAATGAGGGAAGTGGAAAGCTTGTCTAGAGTACAGGTGGGCGTGGGGTGGAGGGAGATTTGGGACATTGGTGGTGGGAATGTTGCACTGGTGAAAGGAGGGGGTGTTCTTACATGAATGCAACCTAGCCACAATCATGTTTGTAATCAAGGTGTTTAAATAAAGATATTATTAAAAAAAAAAAACAGTACTTGGTTCATTGCAGTTAGAGTGATAGTACAAGTTATAGGGAGCTTGCACTGCACAATGCGGACTCAGATTTGATCTTCAGCATCCCGCATCACATATGGGCACCTGAGCACTGCCAGGAGTAATTGCTGAGCTCAGAACCTGAAATAAACCTCTGAGGCCACTGGGTATGACCCTCTCCCCCCCCCCAAAAAAAAACCCAAAACCCAAAAAATTTAATAACTGATTCAGAGAAACAATACAGCAAGAAAAAATTTGGCAGGAGACCTTGATGTTTTTTCCCTTCATCCAATATTCTAAAGAGTTTTGCTGCAATGATCTTGTAGCACAGAGCCAGAAGAAAGTCCTGGGCACTGTTAGCTGTGGTAAAAAAAAGAAACCTTAAAAACAAAAACAGAAACATGTTAATACTAAAATCCCTATGATTAATGCTATTATTTTCATCAACTGTAAATCCATGACCATTTATTTTTCATATTTTTTAGTAATCTAGTTGTTAATAAAACAAATTTTGTTATAATTTGGAAAAAGTGTATCATACATTTATCACTGGAAGTCACTTATTAAAATAATTATGATTTCTACTTTATCAGCATTATTTTAATGATAAAATATGTTCATTCCTTTTCTAGTGTTTGCAGTTTTTCAACCATAGCTTCTTTGCACCTTGCTATTTTTATTGACATTTTTCCTGTTCAAACTTTTATTATTTTTTAATTTACTATAACAAAATAGAACTACTCTACAAAATATAATTATTACACAATTGAAATTTATTCATTCAGAATATTTTAGCTGGACACTAAATAAAAATGATAAGGATAAATATTTTTAGATGTGCTTTCTTCTCTGCATAGAACATCTCCTTAAATTATAAACTTTTATATTTTCTGTATATTATCAATTAAATATTGATTTTTCTGGTGTTAATGATTAGATCATTTGAAAACCCAAAGCTCAAGATTTTTATTTGAATGGATATATTAACTATTTTATTATATATCTAAATGATTTTAAAAGATCAGTTTAATCCTAATTTTCTAAAATGAGAAAAAGTTTTGATCCAGTGTTCCAGTTGGACTGTCTGAATTTGATATTTTTTTTAAATATAATTTTTATTTTGATCATAGTGTCTTACATATTGTTGACAATAACATTTTAGGTACATATTTACATAGAATCAGGGGGGATTCCCATCACCAAGTTGTCCTCCCTACACCTCCGTTTTTGTCCTACCTCCCATTTCCTCTTCCCTCACCCCCAGGGCGGCTAGAATATGTGGTCCCCTCTGTATCCAACCCACTACCTAGTAGTCTTGCACCTGTTTGGTCTTGATGCCTCCTTTATCTCCCCCTCTAACTGTAGGCAGTACTAGCTAGTTCAAGTTGCATGATTTTGCCGGAAAAAGAAAAGATATATAAACTGGGGTAAGAGTCTAATACTCCAAAAGTGGGTGGAATCCTTCTAGAGGCAATTGCCAGTATTCAACGACAACTTCTGCTGGTGTAATAAGGGCACCCAAGAATTGAAGCACTTCATTTTATAAATAAATCTTGTTTAGAAAGTAACCCAAATGATTAAACTAAACTGACTCCCTCAGCTCCTACTAAATAGCACTTTTAGTTTTGCATTTCCTTTTCATTTGAGCAGACTTAAAATCTCTACAATTTCATTAAGCACATGGCAACTATTTTAGTTGCTTTTAATTACAGAATTTAATTTTGGTTCCTTTTAATTAAATTTCTGTTTCAATTTAGAGCTACTTATATTGGCAAATAGTTTGTTTCACTTACACATCCACAGTTTGCTAATTTTTACTCCAGAAAATGCTTAAATATTTAACATTGTTGTAGAATATTACCAGCACTTAAGTCTTTAAATTGTTTCATTCAAATAGTCTAATGAGAATTAACTACGATAACTATAAAATTTTATAATTTTATAACTATTTTTGATATTTCAATTCTCACAAAATTATAAAAAATATTTAATTAAGAAAATTCTCTAATTACACATATACATTAAGCATAAATGTAAGAATGTAATTTTAAGAGTAAGATTTTTAAATCTCGAGTCGTCAATATATGCAAAACTGAAACTAAAGTTAGACCTTCAACTATTCAAACATTTTTTTCTTGATTGTAATTGTATTCAAGTTTTGAATACAAATATACTTTAGGTTTAATTAGCTATTTCAGAAAAATAGCTTAAATTAATTTCATCTGTGTAAACCAGCCATTTTGCATTGAGTCATAGAAGAGACCCTTTTTTACTTAATATATTTATATGTTCAACTTTGACCTATGCTAATTCCTCATCCACTAGACAACTTTTCTTTTCCCTCTGCATTAGGTTCCAAAAAGAGAGATTTCCGTCTTTATCTAAAAATATTAAATTCCCATGAATTACTCCCTTTAAAGAATGATTGTATGTACATAGAAATATATACAATATGTAATTTATCTTAAATATTTCAATTTTAATTGTTTCCACATTTATGACAACATTCATTGTCCAAAATTTTGATGTGTTTTTCTAGGGTTTTCTATTTTTATTTATCGCTGTTAATCTTATATGTTGCTATTCACTGACTCCAGAAATTTCCATTTTTGTTAAGTATGCCTTAAAATTTAACTGATGTGCAGCTTCTATTTGTTCAAATATATGGTGTAGATGAATTTGATGTATCCTAAATAGCACTGATGATTCTTCAAAGTAAGGGACCTTTTATCTATATTAATCTTAGAAGAAAGTAGAGATGATACATATCCATTGCTTTTTAAATAGGATATCTAATAGTTATCAAGAAGAAATTACATTAAACCATATGTGAACTTTTCAAAATTTTCCAACTGTTTAAATATTTCCAAGCTTTGCAATAGTTTCTTACATGTAACAATGATAAAATAATCCAAGATTAATGACTTCTTAGAAGTTACTAGTAATTATCACTGATTAGTCTTTCACTGAACACAGTATCTTATCTGAAAAATGTTTAATCTAAGAGTTTATGAATATGTATATACATTTATAAATCACCTTTTATCATTTAAACTAAAGTGGTGCTTATGGGTCCACTCCTGTTGATATAAGGCAACTACATTGAATAATTTATTGATAGTTTCCAAGATTGTGGTGCTTCTCTAAACCTGCAGTGTGCCAGGAACCACCACAACTACATCAAATAGTATTAAAAAGCCTCCAAACTCAGCATGGTTTACTAAGAGCTTCTGTGAGTTCTGGCTTCCTTTGGAATCTCAGAGCTGAGATCCTCTCTCTGCTATGAGATCACCCCTGGAAGTACACTGTGATTCACATGAAGTATTGAGATTAAAATATGGGTCGGCATGTGCAAATTTAACACCTTATCTACTGCACTATATCTCTGACCTAACATTTTAGTTATATAAAAATGGTGAAAATGGAGAGCCTGTCTAGAGTACAGGCGGGGGTCGGGTGGGGAGGAGGGAGACTTGGGACATTGGTGATGGGAATGTTGCACTGGTGATGGGTGGTGTTCTTTACATGACTGAAACCCAAACACAATCATGTATGTAATTAAGGTGTTTAAATAAATTAAAAAAAGAAAAAAAGAAAAAAATTAAAAAAAAGAAAAAAAATGGTGAAAGCCATGTTATGAAACAACTGGACATAGCAGATGTCCAAAGAAAATATTCTACTACTGAGACATATATATATATGTATATATATATACATATATATATATATTCACTGGTAGAACTTATCAACAACAACAAAACAAAGAACATCAAATCACATCAAAACATGGAAAGAAAGAGAGCATATATTTTTCTCAACGGACAATTACAGATAACCAAAAGGCACATGAAAAACATTACACATAATTAATTATCAAGAACATGCAAATCAAAACAATGAAATATCACTGCATGCTACAGAGATTGGCCCATATAAAGAACAAGATCAAGTGCTGATGAAAATGGGGAGAAAGAAATTCTCATTCACTGCTAGTGGAAATTTATACTTGTTCACCTATTTTGAAAAAACAATCTGGACTAAGTTCATAAAGAATTGTTTAACCAGCAAATTCTTTTTTTACTTTCAAACTTCTTATATTTTTGACACATTATAATTGATACTTATTCTACTGAAGACATCATTTCATATTATAGGAGACAAATATAGGAAAAAGTCCTTTGCTTTATTATGAGTATTCTTTCAATTTACCACCAAATTACATTATGCATAGACCTTAATTCAGAAAAATAAGCATTTCCTAACTGTTCTTGTCTATAAAACCTGGTGCTTTTTATGTAGAATAAAATATTAGTTATGTATTAGTTCACATGTTCAATGTCTATATAAATGATGTTAACTTTCTAAACTACAAATAAATCACTTTGTGATTCATTTAGGAAAAAAAGGCTTTCTTTGGGTTCTCAAAAATAATTAATTTTTTTTTATTTTTTTATTTTTTTTTAATTTATTTAAACACCTTAATTACATACATGATTGTGTTTGGGTTTCAGTCATGTAAAGAACACCACCCATCACCAGTGCAACATTCCCATCACCAATGTCCCAAGTCTCCCTCCTCCCCACCCGACCCCCACCTGTACTCTAGACAGGCTCTCCATTTTCCTCATACATTCTCGTTATTAGGACAGTTCAAAATGTAGTTATTTCCCTAACTAAACTCATCACTATTTGTGGTGAGCTTCCTGAGGTGAGCTGGAACTTCCAGCTCTTTTCTCTTTTGTGTCTGAAAATTATTATTACAAGGGTGTCTTTCATTTTTCTTAAAACCCATAGATGAGTGAGACCATTCTGCGTTTTTCTCTCTCTCTCTGACTTATTTCACTCAGCATAAAAAAAAATAATTAATTTTGTTAATCGGTTTTCTGTGTTTTCATTTCCTTAAAAGGAGATATATATTTATTAGAGCTACATTCTGATGGATTACTAATAGTTTATTATTTGTCTATCAATGTGTATGACTATAAGATTATATACACATAAACTTGATGTAATTTTCATTTTATTTTATTGATTTTGAGGCCACACTCAGCAGCGCTCAGGGGTTACTACCAGCTCTGGGCTCAGAATTTGCTCCCAGCAGGCTTGGGGGACCATATGTGATGCAAAGAAACTAAACCAGGTCTATCCTGGGTCAGCTGTGTACAAGGCAAATGCCCTATCTCTGTGCTATCTCTCTGGCCCCTAAGCATTTTTATTTATATTAAGTCGCTGTGATTTACAAATATAATATTTACATTTATGAAATCATTTACAAAGGATAGAGTTCTTTCATTCATACAGTGTTCCAACACCAGTTCAGTGTTACCTTCCCTCTGCCAATGTTTCCAGGTACCCTTGCATCATCTAGAGAGTCTAGGCTAGACTACCTTCTTTTTTGGGGGGGGGGGTTGGGTCTTGGGTCACACCCGGCAGCGTTCAGGGGGCTTCTTTTGACTCTGCATTCAAAAATCACTCCCAGCAGGCTCAGGGGACCATCTGAGACGTTGGGATTTGAACCACCGTCCTTCTGCATGCAATGCAAACATCCTACCTCCATGCTATCTCTCTGGCTCTAGTCTACCTTCTTAGAGGGTACATAACAAATTTACTGCATATTGTTTGTTCCTTTCTTAAAAGAATAGAAAAATTAAATGATAAACACAATAAGTGTTCACAATGGTTGAAAGGATGTAATTTTATTTCTTTTTATGCTAAAATTATTTTATACCTTTTCTGCTCATAATTGGTTAATTACATATAAATTCAAATAAATAATTCAAAATTGGCTGGTAGAATAAGTGTTCCCAGTTACATAGAAAATGAGGTTTCAATGCTTTCATATGGGATGCTTGCTTACATAAAATGTTTATCCTATAATAGATAGTTTGTCCTACCCTGACCCTGAATTTCAACTCTAAAACAAATTTTGCTATGCAGGACTCTCATATAAAACTGCTTACACATCTATCAGTGTCCTCTACAAGGCAAGCTTAAAGTTGTACTATATTTATTATGTAAATTCCTTTGAAATCTGTGGTGCAGGTGCCTCATGCCTTTCAAAATTAGTTTGCATATTCAATGTAGCATAGAAAATGATGGCCTACAAACTTCAGTTGCCTTGGTTTTAATGAGACACTGCTGAATAAAATGTATTGGATATTCAGGGTAATTCACACACAATGGAAACTATTAATGGGAAACACTCTCACACTCTTTGTTTCATGCAATACAAGTTGAAGAAAGCAGCTGTTACCCAAACATGTTTTCCTCAATTATTCCATTTTATCTGAACAATATTGCATAAAAATGTGCAAGCCTTGCATTTTTTGTTTGACCAAACTGTTTTTATTCCCTTTAAATTTAAGTTTAATTGGAAATATTATCTCAGGAAGTTGAAAGTATTTCTTTCAATTGTATAATAATAAATTAGGATAAGGAATTCATGAAAACATAAAAACTAACAGGATCATAGTTTTAAGAAATAGAATGGTTTTAAATAAAGGAGGTATGTCAGAAATTTATTAAAACATACTTTCAAGTATAATTGCAAAAATGGGTTAATTACTCTAATCCCTATTTTTTGTGTGTGGGTTGAGATACCCTAGATAGATTAGGGCTTACTTCTGACTGTGGATTTAAGAACCACACCGTGTTGTGCTCGGGGGAAAGTATGGGGTGCCTAGGATTGAACCCAAGGTAGCTATATATAGGGAAAACACTTCACCTGCTGTACTATTTCTATGTCTCTCATCTTTCTTTCTATAAATGAACTTGTATTATATGACCGTATGAGCATAAAAATGTATTATAAAACAACTTCAGGTGGAGGACAGATGCTTAAATAGAACACTGGATCTCTAGGATAGTGAATATATTACTTTTGATACCATAGTGATGAATTCATGTCACTCATTATGCATTTATCAAAAACTATTGCATTTACACAGTTAATTTAGTAAAAGATCCTAAATTGAATGTTAAGCTTTTGGTGATACTTAGGGAAATAATCATAACCATTCTGCTGGAAGATATTCATAAATCAGGAATATGTTTTATGTGTGCTCACTAGAGATGTACTGCATGTCACTAACTATTAAAAATAGGGCTGTGATCTAACTAAAAGTACTTTCCAAATTTATAAAATGCTTCCATGTAATATGTAAATTCCACTTTAAAAAGTGACATAAATTTTCCAGGTTTTATTTTGGGGGAATGAGTTAGGCCGCATCCATTATTACTCAGGATTTACTCCTGGCTCTGTATTCAGAGATAACTCCTGATAGTGCTCAGGGGAAAGTATGTTATGCAGATAAAACCATATTTACTTTATGAAAAGCAAGCACCTTCCCTGTTGAACTATTTCTTCAAACCAGGACTTCAAGTTTCAATTTCACTGATAAAAAGTATGAAATCTATTACCCCACTATCTCAAAAAAGATAAAAGTCAACCAAAAATTCAAAGACTTTTTAATCAATCAGGACTAGGTTTTGAGCTAACATAATCACCCCAAAAATTGGAGATATAAGCAAATGTAGAGAATTATGGAAGATAAAATTCTATATATTATATATTTTATATAATATATGCATATTTATATATACATAATATATCATAATATTATTATACATTATTATAATATATAAATATATACGTATATGTATATATGTATACATATACGTATATATTTATATAAGTATATATACTTATATATTTATATATACTTATATATTTATATATTCTATTTATATATTTTATATATTTATATAATATAAAATATATTAAATATATTATTAAATTATATATAGAATTTTATCTTCCATAATTATATATGGAAGATATATATCAGGAGTAATCAGGCTATTAACTTATGGTAGCACTTAAATTATACTGTTTACAAATTCAGGAAGATGACTGTAAAGTTTCATTGAATTGTAAGAGCTCTTAGGAGACACTGGCAGGCTTGGGGGACCATATGAGGTGCAAGGATTTGAACCACCTTCTATCTTGGATCTGTTGCTTGCAAGACAAATGTCCTAACACTGTGTTCAGATCTGGCCTCCTAAAAAACAGATATGCCATGTTCCTTGTATAAATAAATCATTGCACATGTCAACTAATGCAGTGCAATATATACATTTTTAAGGTGAGAAAACAACTAAAAATAATCACTATAAGTTGCCTATGGGCTTCAGTGCATAATATATATCAACTAAAGCAATATATCAACTAAACAGAAAAGTGGTTCTCTGTGACTTAAAGCATTCTTTTAACCAAAGAAATTTGAAGAACATTTATCAACACCTCTATCCCTGGAAAACTTAGGTCTGAGCTATGCACAGATATTCCTTGATTAAAACATATGCTAAGACAAAAAATAGTTCTCACTTTGCTGAGACTGAAAAGAAGTAGCTGCTTTGGATCTGGTAGCTGTGTGAAACTTGAGGATACATGTCAATGCCTGAAAGGGCAAAAACTTTTAGTAAAGGGGGACATTGGTGGTGAAAAGGAATATAGGAATGTCAAATCTCAAATAATTTCAGATTGAGACTTTGGAGATCACTTACTAATTTGTTGAAAATTGGAAATTTAGAAATTTGTTTCCTACCACTGTCACCAATATTATATAAAAAATCTGAATTCGGGTTTTTAAATCATGGACAAAATGATGCTGAGAGACATTTTGTTTCTAGTTTTATTTTTAAACTGAAATGGGTGTTCCTTTGTTATAACTGAAACCTCTGCAAACATGTTTGTAACCATGGTGCATAAAAATATATATTATTTTAAAAATCAATTAAAAATATTTAGTAAAGTAAGTCTGCTCTGAAATTACAGAATTATCAGTTCCAGGAAACACCTGAAGACAGAGGGACTGAACCTTGGAAATATATGTGCAAACAGCAACCAAAAAATCTGCATTGAGTAGTACCAGACTTTTTGGACTTTCATATTCCATGGGTTGAGGAGTCACTGTGGTGTGAAGTTTGCTGAAAAGGATAAGTCTCTTTTGAAGTAGATTAGCAGGAGAGAGGAAGTAGACTGCTTTTAAGGGTCACAAACATTTCCTTATGAAAGATTCAGTGAAGAGAAGAGAAAGTCCAACCTGCATGCAATGTATCTGAGAATGATCTAAGTGGCTAAAGTTAACATGCCAATTGTGCGCCTTTGAATAGTTTGAAGGAAAGAAATGGTTTTGGCCCTTTGCCTGACACCCCCCTCAGCAAAGCCCCATGGAATGTTCTCTAACTCAAGCCTTTTTGCCCCCCCCCCCACCAACTGCAGGGTGCACTTGGCCCAATATTCGGAAGTTTAAATTCAAAAAACAAAACTGCCCCCGCCATTTTGATTCTGAACATCTGCGTGAGCAGATCACTCTGGATCTTGTTCCGAATATTCTTCATTGTGAAGCTTAATAAGTGGCAGTGTTTCCTGAACCAGTGAATTGGGATAATTTCGCAAGGAGTTAAGCGTGTGCAGATGGTTGTGAGGGGTTAAGTGTAGTATATCCTCAGCGTCACGCATGTTCAACCTAAAATAAACTCTGGATATCTTCCATGAAAGTCTGACTCAGGTATTATTTATCATTGTAGTCCCTAATGTCATCATATTGAAACTCAGGGACTCAGTGACAACAAAATGGACAGAAAGACTGAGGAAGAGTGTCTAATGTTTAACATGGGTGGCATAAAGCCTATTTGGTGCTGATAGTGTATTGTTGGGATTATCTAGCCACTGTTAGTTGCTGATCATGAGTCACTGTGGTGTGAGGTTTGCTGAGAAAGAGAAGTCTCTTCTGAAGGAGGTGAACAGGAGAGAGTAAGTAGACTGTTTTTCAGGGACAGAACCCTTTACTTATGGAAGAGGCACTAAAGAGAATAACAAGTCCAATCTGTGTTCAGTGTATTTGAGAATGATCTAAGTGGCTAAATGTTGCCATGCCAATTGTGCGCCATTGAATAGTTTGAAGGAAAGTAATGGCTCTGGCCCTTTTCCTGACACTGCTCCCCCAACAGCCAAGCCCCATGGAATATTCTCTCACCTAGGCCTTCCTGCCCCCCAACCAATTACAGGGTGGTCTTGGCCCAACATTCTGAAGTTTAAATTCAAACAACTAAACAAATGCCCCTGCCATTTTGATTCTGAGCAACTGTGTGAGCAGTTTACTCTGAATCTTGCTCTCAATATTTTCTTTGTTAAGATTAATAAGTGGAAGTGGCCCTTGACCCATAGAATTCGGATAATTTCTCAAGAAGGTAAGCCTATGCAGATGGGTGTGAGAGGTTAAATGTATTTTCAGTGTCACCCATAGTCAACCTAAAATGACCATGCAGCTACAGAACTCTGGAAATCTTCCATGAAATCTGACTCAGACAATATTTGATCTTTTTAGTTGCTAATGTCATTATGTTGAAACTCATGAAACTCAGGGACTCAGTGACAAATCAGTATTTCTTATAAAGACTGAGAAAGAGTGTCTAATGTTTAAAATGGGTGATATAAAGCCAATTTGTTGCTGAACGTGTATTGTTGGATTGTTCAGCAACTTTTATTGGCTGGTCATGAGTCACCATGGTGTGAAGTTTGCTGAGAAAGAGAAATCTCTTTTAAAGTAGTTCAATAGTAGAGAGGAAGTAGACTGTTTTGAGGGTCACAAACCTTTACTTATGTAAGAGACAGTAAAGAAAATAGCAAGTCCAACCTGTGTGCAGTGTATCTGAGAATGATCTAAGTGGCTAAAAGTTGCCATGCCAATTGTGCTGCCTATAAGAGTTTGAAGGAAAGTACTGGCTCTTGCCATTTGCCTGCCTGACACCCCCCTCAGCTGAGCCTCATGGAATATGCACCCACCCAGGCCTTCCTGACACCCCAACACCAACTGCATTATCCCCTGGTCCCAACATTCAGAAGTTTAAATTCAAAAAACTAAACAACTTCCTCCTACATTTAGATTCTGAGCATCTGCATGAGCAGTTAAATCTGAATCTTGGTCCCAATATTCTTCTCTGTGAAGGATAGTAAGTGGCAGTGGCCTCTAACCTAGTGAACTGTGATAATTTCTCTAGGAGTTAAGGTTGTACAGAGGGGTGTGAATGGTTAAGTGTGTCCTCAGTGTCACCCATGTTTACCTAAAGTAACCATGCAGCTACAGAACACTGGAAATCTTCCATGAAAGTCTGACTCAGTCATTACTTGATCTTTTGAGTCCCTAATGTCATCATGTTGAAACTCATGAAAGTCAAGGATCAGTGACAATTAAAGTGGACATAAAGAGGAAGAGTGTCTAATGTTTAAAATGGGTGGAATAAAGCCTATTTGGTGCTGACTGTGTGATGTTGGGATGATTCAGCCACTGTTATTGGCTGATAATATGACACTGTGATGTGAAGTTTGCTGAGAAAGCAAAGTGTCTTTTAAATTAGATAAGTAGGAGAGAGGAATAGACTATTTTTCAGGGCTAGAAACCTTTACTTATGAAAGAGGCAGTAAAAGAATACAAGTCCAACCTGTGTGCTGTGTATCTGAGAATGATCTAAGTGGTTAAAAGTTGCCACGCCAACTGTGCTGCCATTAAATAGTTGGAATTAAAGTACTTGCTCTTGCCATTTGCCCGACATCCCCCTCAGCCAAGCTTCATGAAATATTTCCTATATCCCATATCTTCCTGCCCCCCCCACACCAATTGCAGTATGCCCTTGGCCCAACATTCAGAAGTTTACATTCAAACAATTAAACAACTTCCTCTACCATTTTGATTCTGAATATTTGTGTGAGCAGTTGACTATCAATCTTGGTCCCAATATTCTTATTTGTGAACTATAATAAGTGGTTGTGGCCCCTGACCCAATGAATTGAGATAATTTCTCGAGGAGGTAAACCTTTGAAGATAGTATGAGGGTTTAAGTGTGTTCTCAGTGTCCATGTTCAACCTAAAATGACCATGCAGCTACAGAACTCTGGAAATTTTCCATGAAAGTCTTACTCAGGCATTATTTGATCTATTTAATCTCTAATGTCATCAGGAAACTCAGGAAACTCTGGGACTCAGTGACAACAAAAGTGGACAGAAATTCTGAGGAAAAATATCTAATGTTTAAAATGGGTGGCATAAAGCCAACCCTGAGCTGGGATGCTCCAGCCACTGTTAGTGGCTGCTCAAGAGTCACTGTGGTGTGAAGTTTGCTGAGAAAGAGAAGCCTCTTTTGAAGTAGGTTAGCAGCAGAGAGGAAGTAGACTGTTTTGAGGGCCAAAAACCTTTACTTATGGAAGAAGCATTAAAGAGAATAGTAAGTCCAACCTCTGTGCAGTGTATCTGAGAATGATCTAAGTGGCTAAATTTTACCATGCCAATTATACAGCCATTGAATAGTTTGAAAGGAAGTAATCGCTCTGTTCCTTTGTCTGACACACCCCCTCGGCCAAGCCCAATGATATATTCTCCTACCCATGCCTTTCTGCCCTCCCCCAATAACTGCAGCATGCCCTTGGCACAACATTCTGAAGTTTAAATTCAAACAACTAAAACTGCCTCCGCCATTTTGAATCTGAGCATTTGTGGGAGCAGTTCACTCTGAAACTTGTTTACAATATTCTTATTTGTGAACAGTAATAAGTGGCAGTGGCCCCTGACCCAGTGAATTGGGATAATTTCTTGAGGAGGTAAGCATGTGCAGATGGATGTGAGGGGTTAAGTATGTCCTCATTGTCATGCATGTTCAACCTAAAATGACAATAAGCTACAGAACTCTGGAAATCTTTCATTAAAGTCTAAATCAGGCATTATTTGATCATTTTAGTCTCTAATGTCATCATATTGAATCTCTTAAAATTCGGGGACTGAGTGACAGCTAACATGGACAGAAAGACGGAGAAAGGGTGTCTAATATTTAAAATGAGTGGCATAAAGCCTATTTGGTGCTGAACTTGTATTGTTGGGATGATTCATCCACTTTTAATTGCTGATCATGAGTCACTTTGGTGTGAAGTTTTCTGAGAAAGAGAATTCACTTTTGAAGTAGGTTAGAAGGAGAGATGATGTAGATTGTTTTGAGGGCCACAAAACTTTACTTATGGAAGAGGCAATAAAGAGAATAGCAAGTCCAACCTTTGTGCAGTGTGTCTGAAAATGATCTAATTGGCTAAATGTTACCATGCTAATTGTGCTGCCATTGAATAGTATGAAGGAAAGTAATGGCTCAGGCCCTTTTTTGACATCCCCCCTTGGCCAAGCCCCATGGAATGTCCTGCCACCCAGGCATTCCTGCCCCCCCCCTCCACCAACTTCAGGGTGCCCTTGGCCAAACATTCTGAAGTTTAAATTCAAAAAATTGATCAACTGCCTCCGCCATTTTGATTTTGAGTATCTGCAGGAGCAGTTCACTTTGAATCTTGTTCCTAATATTCTTCTTTGTGAAAGATAATAAGTGGCAGTGGCCTGTAAATGAGTGAATTGGTATAATTTCTCAAGGAGGTAAGCCTATGCAGATGGGTGTGAGGGATCAAGTTTGTCCTCAGTGTCACCCATGTTCACCTAAAATGAACATGCAGCTACAGAACTCTGGAAATCTATGAAAGTCTGACTAAGGCATTATTTTTTTGTCCCTAATGTCATCATGTTGAAATTCATGAAACCTGGGGACTCGGTGACAAATAAAGTGGACATAAAGCCTGACAAAGAGCATCTAATGTTTAACATGAGTGGCATAAAGCCTATTTGTTGCTGATCGTGTATTGTTGGGGTGGTTCAGCCACTGTTAGTGGCAGGTCATGAGTGACTGTGTTGTAAAGTTGCTGAGAAAGAGAAGTCTCTTTTGAATTAGGTTAGCAGGAGAGAGGAAGTAGACTGTTTTAGAGAACCACAAACCTTTGCTCATGGAAGAGGCAGTAATAGAGTTGCAAGTCCAACTGTATACAGTGTACCTGCAAATAATCTAAGTCGCTAAAAGTTACCGTGCTAATTGTGCTGCCATTGAATAGTTTGAAGGAACTTAATGACTGTGGCCCTTTTCTGACACCCCCCTTGTCCAAGCCCTACTGGAATGTTCTGCCCCCCCAGGCCTTCCTGACCCCCCCCAAGTTCAGGATGCCATTGGCCCAACATTCCGAAGTTTAAATTAAAACAACTAGTTAACTGCCTCCGCCATTTTGATTCTGAGCATCTGCGGGACAATTCACTCTGAGTCTTGGGCCCAATATTCTTCTTTGTGAAGGGTAATAAGTGGCAGTGGTCTGTGACTGAGTGAATTAGGATAATTTCTCAAGGAGGTAAGCCTGTTCAGATGGGTGTTAGGGGTTAAGTGTGTCCTCAGAGTCACCCATGTTCAACCTAAAATGACCATGCAGCTACAGAATTCATGAAATCTTCCATGAAAGTCTGAATAAGGCATTATTTAAACTTTTTATTTGTTAATGTCATCATGCTGAAACTTATGAAACTCAGGGACCCAGTGAAAACTAAAGTGGACCGTAAGACTAAGGAAGTGTGTAATGTTTAAAATGGGTGGCAAAAGCCTATTTGGTGCTGATCGTGTATTGTTGAGATGGTTCTGCCACTGTTAGTGGCTTCTCATGGCTTTTAACCCTCAGGGTTATGACGAGATTACAGTAACATATTTCCCATTAGTCTGTAGAGCAGAGATCAAGGCTGTGCAGGCCCTCAGTGCACCTATCATAGATGCTTCACACTTTGGGTCTGAATGAACAATAACAGAGCTTGAGGTGAAGGATCCCACGGAGTCAGGAATCAAAGGCTGAGTCAGTGTTCACTTCCCTTTATCCGGCATAGGGTCTTTAGTAGCTGAGACTGAAGGACATCTAGGGGTATATAGTCAGACAAGAGTCCATTCCCTTCTGTACACTCTTCACTCTCATTGCTCCCTTTCTGTCTCTCCACAGCATTTCCTTATCTGATCCCAGACATGACCCTGAACCTGGGGATGTCTGGCTCAACTTTAAGGGTATTGCCCTTCCTCAATCCAGGGCCAGTCCAGCTGCCTACCCAGGAACCGATTCGGGGGCCGCCTCCGATGACCTTGGTCGTCAATCCCAGCGGCCCTGTTTTGCTGTCACCTTTGCCCACAACATCCCAGGTGACAGGAGCTGCCGGACATGGACCCCATAACCCTGAGCCTGGAGTGTTCATCTTCCAGGTTGGACCCGAGGCGGAGCTTGTGGCATCAGCAAAACAGCCTGCCTTCCAAACGCAGGGTAGACCTAACTGGGATGCAGCAGGATCTCTGCCCGGAGGTCCTGATTATCCTGCACCCCTTATTTCAGCATCTTCTGTAAAGAAGATCATGGTGTCCACCATAGCCTCTAGTGTTACCCAGGCTGTCCAGGGTGACTTTGGTCCTCAAGCTCCACCCCCAGTGGCCCAGTTGCCACCCATCGTGCTCCCATTTAATGGTGGGCCCCAGACCGTGTGGATATCTGGGGACAATAATGTGGCCCCCGTTCAGAGAAAAGCCCTCCGTGAAAAGGTCGGCGGTTCCCAGAGCGTTTATGCGAACTTCCGGCTCTGGCAGTGCTACAAGCCACTGGCTGGATTGTACTTTACTCAGACACCAGACACCGAAGCCTTTGCCTGCTTTCTCATGTGAGTCCATTGGAGCCTCAGGCTCATGGGAGTTTTTCAGAAGGGGAGAAAGGAGAAACCCCAGGAAAGGTCTTTGGGTCAGCTGCAGGACTGACCAGACCCCATATGACAGGGACTACACACACAGGAGTCACCCTCCAGTTGATAATACATTCAGAATAGTGTCCACTCAGGCAAGCACAGTGAGTCCATCCTCACTATCCACATGTCCTCACAAATGCCTTCAGAGTAGTTCTAATCTCGGTACCCCATAGTGATATAGTCCTGATCTAATTCTCAACTCAGTACCCTCATTAGAGTCCTTGCCCAGTCTCTGAAAACTAAGGAACAATTCTCAGTTCCTATTAAAATATCTGAACACATGCGAACATTGGTGAGAGAGGCCATCTCTGTCTAGGGCTTGGGGTGGGGGTGGGGTATCTCAAAGCACTTCTCAGAATTGAGGGTAGACACTAGCATGATAAGTAGGGTGGATTGTGGAAAATAAAAATCCAAGGTGGAGTGTAAATAGGACTGTCAGGGGCTGTTAGCACAGGAGTGGAGATAGACATGGTTGGGGCAAAACTTGACCCTGACTGTGATGTTCTAGCCCGGTCTTACGCTCGCTGGGCCGCTTGAAGCCCACTATGACTGTAGAGGAAGGCCTGGGAAAGGCGATGCAGGAATGGCAGCACATAAGCAAGTCTGAGCAAGAGATCTACTATGGCAGGGCAGCAAAGTGAGTGTGGCTTCGGGCTCAGGCTGAAGAGGTCCTGGTTGACTGCAAGCCTGGGGTTACTGGGGCCTCTCCTGTCCCTGTGTGGGGTCAGGGCAAGAGTAGAGGGGCCCTGAAACCCAGAAAGGCCCTGCCCTGCAGAAGCTTCTCCCTCCCTGGGGCCCGAGGCTTTTCCCATCCTCAATTTGGGACCCAGACATTACATCCTTGACCTAGGTGCCCTGAAATTCCTACAACAGATGTAGTCTGTACTGAGTACACAGGGATTTATTTCACCTCCTACCCCATTATCAACAGTCCTGGGTTACTTAGCCACAATAACCCCAAGTCCCCTTCTCCTTTGCCCCTGCATGGCCTTGGATTCTGTTTGAGTCAGGCTAGGACTCTCTCAGAGGGATTGTGCTCCCCCACTCCAGGTTCATGGAGTTTGAAACAGAGGAACAGATGCAGGCACCGAAGCTGCAGTGCAGAAGTGGGGAGCAGGTCCTACAATCCTCCACCCTTCCAAAGCCTGAGCTTCAGGGGACACCAGCCCCAGCTGTGGGCCAGCAGTCAGGTAGGACCCTATACCCACAGGGAAAGGCCACAGGTAATGATGAGGACCCTGTGGGTCTGTCCCTTCACAGGAGTCTTTGGCCTTCAGAACCTCCCCAGTCCTCAAGCTCAGCTCTACAGCTCACCTGTGTCTCTTTGTCCTTCACTCTGTCAGTTCCTCACACACTCCACCGAATAGGGATTAGGTGCCCTGCAGACACTTTGTCCCCTCCTCACACTGAGGGTCTCCTCAACACTACTCCAGGCAAAGGGTTCAGGGGTCCTGACACAGCTTTCAGGTAACTTGCCCCTAACTCTTCCTCAGTGTCATGTGTTTGTGCAGGAATATGGGTCCCTTACCCTCTTCTTCCTGCCTTCTCCTTAGCCTGTGTCCCCAGGAATGCGAGTCCACAGGCCCTGGTACCTCTATCCCCAAAATCCAAGGATCAGAGTCTCCCCAGGACCCAGGCACCTTCTGAGATCCCTGATGAAGCTGTGCAAGAGTATATAGAAATAATGGACGAGCTTCTGAAGGACCACAAAATGGAAGAGACCAGAAAAGATCTAGAGGAGGAGGCCAGACCTTGGTCTAACCCAAACATTCTGAGCTATCTGGATGAGCTGTGCTCTCAGAAGGACTTTGTTACCAAGGTAGCTGGGGGGGGGTGATGGAGCTTGGGATGGTCCAGGGTTATCGAATGAATGTTTTCTGTGTCTAAGCTGTAAAGAAATGCCCCTATGTATGTATAATCATTAGTGCATGGTTGGGTTTAGTTTCCATGGTTGAGTGTACATATCTTTCTGTGTATGTTTTTGGCACATGTGTTCATGTATGAACACCTAAGTTTTCATAATCATGTGTTGCGAACAGCCATCTGGGCCCTCATACTGTGCCTGAGAATGGAGTATGTTTGTTCTACTCTACTCCTCCCATTAGTAAACCTTACCCTATTTCCTTCTGCCCAGGTGGAGGCCATCATTGACGATCGGTTCCTGGGACACCTGCTCTCTCCAGATCCCCAGTTGGATATCTCAGTCCTGGCAAAGGAATTGGAAGAGGTGGAAGGATTCAGCCCCACACAGGTGAAGAGAAAGATGCAGCCGCAGTGTTAGTTCAGGGAGGGGACTCCATTGAACCTCAGAGAGGAGAGACATGGATATGGGGGTGAAAGGAGTGACTGTGGGCCATCAGGAACCTGCTGGGCATCAGAAAACTGAGGTTATCCATTTCTTAGAAGACTTGGGTCACATAATCCCCCACATAACTCAGCACTACACACTGTTCTCTTATCTACCACTTTTCCCTCTTTCCCTCAGCTTATGGATGAGAACCTGCAGGCCCTGCATGATGAGCAGATGGGGAAGGCTCATCCCTGCCACCAGAAGACCCCCAAGGACTCAAATCCAGAGGGGATTGCAGCCAACAACGGTGCCCCGACACCCACCCAAGCCCACAGGCCAAGGGCCAGCACTGCCACTGCCACCTGTGTGCCAACGGGTTCTTCTGGACAAACTCCAAGGCCTGTCATTCAGTTGGCAATTGAAGCCTCTGAACCCAAATCCAGCCAGTGTCCCCACCCTGTTCTCCCCACCCTGGGCAGTAGGGCTGACAACATCCTGGAAAAGGACCCTCTTGGCATTCCTTTGCCTGGGTCTAAAGAGGGCTCTGAGGAGGAGGAGGATCTTCCCAGCCTGGCCTTTCTCCTAGATCCTTGCCAGAGCCGGCAGCCCTGTAGCTTGCCTCGGAGACCTGCCCCTACCCCTGGCCCCCACAAGCCTAGAAATAGTGCTGGTCTTGGGTCTTGCACTCCTTCAAAAAGGGCCATCCAGACCTCTGAGCCTAATACTGGCCCATCTAAGAAACACCGCCGTTTGGGGAGGGGACCAAACATGTGAAATATCAAATCTCTGATATAGTTCAGACCTCCTAAACACACTTAGTTGTGGAAAACCAGACCTAATGACCAAACATCTCATTCTGTCTGAGAAATTTAACCATACTGATATATAAATAATATATAATTATATATATAATATAGAGAGATAATTTTAATGTGACATATCTCTATGTGAGTTGCTAGAATAAGATTTTGAAGCAAGATCCTCTTAGTAATTAGTGAAATAAGAGCAATGGAAAATATACTTTTTTTCAGTTTGAAAAAATTATATATAGAACAAATTAGCATAGCAGTTAAAATAAAAAACAAAAACAAAAATAAAAAAACAAAAACAAAAAATAAATTAACGGGTAATAATGAATGTAGGAAGCTAAAGTTTATTCAGTAAGTTCAAGGCAATGGAAAGAGTTAAAAAGCTTAGATTAAGTTTATTGAAAATAGCGATCTCTGGCTCATTTTAGAAAAACTACTCTGCCCAAAACCTACTGGAAAGATGCAGTAGCTACAAAATTTACTATTGTAACCAGATATTTAGCATGATAAGAAATACCATAATAATATGAGTAAGCTTTCTATAACTGATCCTGTAGAAGTTGTAATTTTAAGTATCTCTTGTACAATTTTGTCAATTCGATAACTATAATTCAGTTTATTTCCTAGCACTATTTTCTTTAGAAGTTCTTCACCAAGAATCTGCCCAAACCAACTGGGACTTTTGTGTTCACATGTTTCTCCAGTTTTGTAAGTTGCGATTTATTTGGCTCTAGCCTTCCCCTGCCTTATTATGGTAAGTAAGAGTTCTGAGTTTTTAAGTATGAAATTTTCTTACCTTTTAAGCAATGGGTCACATTCTAAGCACTTTGTGGGGAACTATAAACTTTCCCGGTGTTTGTTTATATGTTTTATTTAAGTTTTATATAAGTTAGTTGTTTATTTTATTTTATTTATTTGTTAAGCATTGTTTCTTAACATTGGTTTCAGGTATAGAAACATACAGATAAATTGTTTATACTATATGTTCTATCAGTTTTTAACTCTAAGATATAGTCCACCTTTAGTTTCCACCAATATTTTAATGCTAGCACTTAAGAGTTATTAACTAGTGGCTTCCTCAAAAGAAAGTTGATACTGGCTATTAATTCCCTTTATACATGTGTCTCTCTAGGGTTAAGGATAATAGTTAGCCATATTTCAATTGCCCATGGTCTGAGTAAAGAACTAAGAAACAAGATGATCTTATAAGATGAAGAGAACAATTGACTCATTCGCATCTCTCTTCGTTCTTTGTGTGTTTAGGGAGACTCTTTATGGTGTTTTTAAGTTTGTTTGTTTTGTTTTGTTTTGTTTTTTAAGGGTAAGAGATTCACCAAATAAGCATCTGGTTCTGTTTCAGAGAGTAAAATAGTGGTTCTTCATTGTCTGTAGAATACATTACTCACTCCGAAGTTCTTAAAATTCTGTTACACTTCAGACTAATAAAACTAGTATTTCTAAGGTAGGACTCATATCTATGTCTACAATTCCCCCCTATGATTTCAGTGAATAGTCCAGATGAGCTTCAGACTTGTATTTGATCAGGATAACTGGAACAAGATGCCATGTTTTGAATGATGCCTTTGGAAGATCTATTTATATAAACTAGACAAGTTAGTCACTTTTTACCCTCATTGGGTATTTCTTGGTATTGGTATTGGGTATTTCTTTGCTATTGGTGTTTCTTATTGTTGGTCATATATATGTGCTCCATTGGTTTTGGTAGGCCATGTAGAATAGGCTAATAATTTGTTTTACATATTTATAATCCATGTATAGATGTACATATTAGTTCATATTCCCATTAGTCCTTCATTTTATCCAGTTTATTTTATTTTAATCTCTTTGGAAGGAATGGTTAATTTTTTTTTTGTTTGTTTTAAAGTGCCTATGGAGGACATTTGTCCATTTTTCAATTGTTGCATTTCTTTTTGTTTTTGGCATACGATAATACCAAAATGATGACTTTTTGATTCTCTTCCAGCTATATCTGTCCCAAGTAACTTGTACAAACATTTACATTGCAGTTTCAGTCATATACAGTGTTTTATACTGAAATAAAATATACAATATATTTTCATTATATCACATGAAACAAAAACATGCTTTAAACTAAATCTAGATATTGCATCATATTAAGTTACTCATAACATAATTACTCTGCTATAGTATCTAAATTTTTGTTTAATTTTTATAATTTTACTTATAATTACATTAAATAATTTGTTGTATAGAATGAATTAAAGTTATATTCTATTTAAATATATGTAATATTACAAATTAGTTTTACTTTTACTGAGGCATATCATTGATGCTAGAATCTTATGCATAGAATGCTTCAATACCACACCCAAGCATTCTCAGTGTTGGCTTCCCTCTACCAGTGTAACAAGTAACTCTTCCTTCAGACGCCAGGTAAGCTTAGTTCTGACAATCCCTATTTTTAAAAGATCATTAATTTCTTTTAAAATCTAATAATTTGAGTCAAAACATACAAGTTTTTTGTATTATTTTATCCTACAGTACATTATGTTTGTATGTTCTTAAACAAATATCAACCTCAATATTAAAGTATTATAAGACTTATCAGCTAAGTTACACTATATAAGACTTACAATTTTATTGCTTGTTCATTCTTTTCTTCTCAAAAATGCTGTTGGGTAAAATGTATTTTTTGTATTACAGAAAAATTTACATTAGAGTTTAAACAAGTTTGTATCTTGAAAGAAGACAAATTTTAAATTTTAATTTTGTGTAAAAGTAATAGAAAATTTTGTAATATTCATTTCTCCCTTAACATTTGCTTCTAAGCTTTTTCATTTCAGGGTGAATTCAATTATTTTTCTAAGCCTGTTCACACTTGTCTCATGTTTATTCTTACAATATCACTTAATTTGTTTTCTACAAAATTCTCCGTGTTTAAAGCAATATACAAATATCTGGAAGATTTATTTCCACTATCCATATAAGAATTATAATCAGCTAAACAATATATATATATATATAGTTACACTTCCTTAAGCAATATTTAGAAGACTGCAACTTGTTCAACACTTTTAAAGGCATACTTTTTAATAGATAAGCAATTAATATCCCATACTTTATGACTAGTGGGTATTTGAAAAGAATGAACATATTAGTTTACTAAAAGCATAGCAAATCATTTTATTAAATTTTGACTTAATTTGATTAATAAAATTTTTTCTTTTGAATTTTTGGGCCCCACCCAGCAGTTCTCAGGGGTTACTTCTGGCTCTGTGCTCAGAATTTACACCTGGCAGAATCTGGGGACCATATGGGATGCCAGGAATTGAAACCAGGTCCATCCTGGATCGACCACGTGCTAAGCAATCACATTAAACTGTGGTATACATTCTGCCCCTGATAAATAAAATTATTTTAAGCTTTATAATAAACAGCATAATTTATATTTAATTAAATATGAAGATTAAAAGTGAAGGACTAAGTATTTAGAAATGATAAGAGATTATAAATGCTTAAAGATAGTGAATAATTTTTTTGCAATTCTAATACCTACTTCTAAGACTAGAAATAAGAACAACTATAGCATTTGGGTATAATATTTATGTAAAATTGTGTGAATATATGTACTGTCTAAAAAAGACAATAAAATGCATTCAACATGTGTGTTATATAATATATACAGTGATCTTTGATATATCACATACTAATATGCAGTTGATTTAATATAATTATTTACCTATATGACAATACCTGTTAAATTATAGATATGAAAAATATACTAAGATAGTATACATCTAATTTGATAAATGTCAAACTATAGCTTTTACTCACTTTGTGAAATTTGTCAAAGATATATAAGAGAGTACCGAATCTTCATGAAATAGTTAATACAAAGGAAATCATTAAAATATTTTGACTATTTTAATTAAATATTTTTCAAAATACATTTAGAGTTTTTAATCAATTTAATCATAAAGCTAATTTTAAGTCAGAATTTGAATTTATAATTTTAACTCAGAATATGTGTGCTTCAAAATTTTCTACATTTAACATATTTACCCTCAATATTTAACAGTACAAAAAGTTAAGGCACATGACCACACTGGTAAAATACCTACCATGATATATATATGTATATGTATATATATATATATATATATATATATATATATATATATATGTGTGTGTGTGTGTGTGTGTGTGTTTCCCCAGTGCAAGCTGTATTAAATGTAGATTCAAGAGTAAGCCCTGAACTGTAGAAGGGTGCCCCTCTTAAAAAAAAAAACAACGAACAAAAAATACATCTATTTATGAGTCATTTAACACCGAAAATTTGTTTTACAGAAACAAACATATAAATGTATAGCTGTGTATACACAAAGAGAATATTGTGTATAATTATATGCTTTACATACATCTATGCATACAAAGAGTTTTTCATCATTCAAATTAGAAATCATTTCTTAATATGAATACAAAGCTATAGAAAATATTTGAATACATTGAACTGGAACACTAAGTAAAATCTATTTAATCATCTAGAAGCTATGGTGGTTATGTAGATAAAACTAGATTTATCTTTATTTCAAGACTATAAGTATTCATAATATTATGATTCATGGTAAAGCTTAAAATGTTGTGAATATAAGTACTATATTGTGTTCTATGAAAGCAAAAGAATGGGTTTACTTGTGATGGAAATAAGTCTAAATCATATTCAGTTTAGATCTGGGAAGCATAGCTTGAACATTGCCATTAATAGTTGCTCAATAAGTAAATTGTGAAATATATGTGTGTTTTTTTTTTAAGAAATTTAGACTTCATGTAATTATTGATCCAGTTTATTTTTTATCTGTATATTTTTGTATAAAGAACTCTAGAAGCTATAGAAATTAAACTGTAGAAAACTGAGTGGAGACTAAGAATAAAAAGAATAGACTGGTTATTTACCTATAACGAAGCTTTATTTTGAGAAGTAATGGCGACTTTGACAAGGACTGAATAAAAGATTTATGTCAGGTCACCAAAGATGTGAATTATTTTAGAGATATATTTGAAAAGACAAGTTGGTAACGTTGTTGTGAACTCTAAAACTATAAAAATAAATTGATATATTATTCAAAAGATTTACCACAGAGCAGATTATTAATAGTATTAAAATTGGTTAGATAAACGAGTGTTACCAGATTTCATATTTCTGACTATAAATATAATAATTAAATTTGTTTACTTTATTTCGAAGCCACTCATTTATCTCTTAGTGTTAATATTTATCTCCATGTAGGATTATTTCTGTAGGGAACACATTAGTAGTTAGAAAACACACAAAAAATGTGGCCTATCTTCTGTAATATCTTCTATTTGTTAATTAATGAAATCCCACTCTGGATTATATGCTTTGGTTTTATTGTTTTAAATCAATAAAATTCATCCTTAAAAATTCTAGTCAATAGTTTTAACACAAATTCAAATTTAATTCCTTTTAGATAATATAGCAAATTAATCACATATAAATAACTCGTATATTTAGACATTTCAAAGAAAAGTCCCTTCTGATATCTTTTGATTTGCATTTTGAAAACTAGTCACCTGTTGTAGATTATGCAGGGTGAAAAATTCGTCTTCTTGGTCATTAACAACATGATTCTTTCTGAAACTAATGCAGGGCACATTCAAATATCAAATCACCTATTGGAAAGAAATTCTATAATTAATCTGAATTTATTTAATCCTCAAATTTTGTGAGGGATATATCTCATTGTATTTTTGATAACAGAATGTTGACTATGTTATATGAAGATTCTTGAACTTTGTTTTCTTGCTCTTCCTATTCTCTATTGTTTCTTATACAAGGTAAATATTTTGCAGTAAGCCATTTTGCCAAGAAGTTCTCTGCTTGCTTAATCCCTGCAGCACTGAACTTAATCCATAACGATTTTGGGTACAGGCATATCAATAGGTTTGCTCTTCAGGAAATTCCAGTTGCTGCTTATTTTGAAAACCTACTAAAGCTCAGTTGCTCCACTAAAGCAGAAAACATTTGTCAGCCATCTGTGTATAACCCTGATCTGCAGATCTATGTCTATATAAAAAAATCAATCTTTAACTGTAATATGTTGACACTGTCTTTAAAGAATCTTATTTAGCCTATGCAGTTATTGACCAAAAACTTTGAATAAGGGACTATTTTTTAATACATTCCTTTTAAAGAGATTATTGGATGTTAAAAATACTTCATAATCTATTAAAATAAATATAATTTATATGAAATGTTTTAAATGATATAGTTTATATTTGTGCAAACCGTTTTAAGGTCAGAAGTTCATAGTTTTTAGTTCTATACATATTAACATATAATTCCAAAACTTTTGATAACATTTTATAGACTAAAGAAGACTTCGAAGTCCAGAGCTTAACTAAATGCTACAATTCATGTGTTGTTAATGAACCTTTTCGGTGTTAATAATATACATTGATTATAAATATCGCAAAAAAACACATTCAATCTTATGAACAGTATATAATAAAGTACATAATACAGTGACAGTCACAACACAAAATTATATTTCATAACACTATGACTAAAGGACTAATGTATTTGCTGAATTCAAAGATCTGACTTGGAGAACTATATGGAATGCCTGTGGATCAAACCATGAGGTGTCATAAGTGTTAGAATATAACTTTAATGCAATACCACTCTCACCAATGCTCCTGCCCATGGAAAATTTGTGTGTGTGTTTGTGTTTGTGTGTGTCTGTGTGTGTGTGTTTTGTGCCTCAGCGGTGATGCACAGTGGATATTCCAAGCTGTGCATTTGGGTGAACATATAGAACTCCAATGGATCAAAGCTAAGCTCGTGCATGCAAGACAAACTCCCTACTGGAGGCTCCACCACTCCAGCTACTGAAAACTTGTTTATTTTTTCTTTGCCTTTTTGTCCACAACTGGTAATGCTTATTAGGGCTTACTCCATGCTATGGGCTCAGAAATTGCTCCTGGCTTTTGGGACCAAATAGGATGCCAGGAATCGAATCAAGATATGTACTAGATTACTGCATGCCAGGCAACCTCCCTACAGTTTCCCCATGACTCTGGAACAATTTGTTTTCAGATTCATGTTCAGGTAGTCAACAACCAATTTCCATATACAACTAAGAGTCTGAAACATAAGTTCTTGTTCTCGCTAAATTTGAAGTCTACAAAGATAGAGTGCAAATATATAAAGGAGCAAAGTCCCATATTTACTACGAAATAAGATTCAGACTTTATATTCAATTAATTAATTCTCATTTTTTCTTCCTATATATCACCTAAAACTTATGTTATAATTTAAATTATAATCCCATAGTTTGAAGATTTGATGTCATAATTTATTTGATGGAGGACAGTTTTACTTCTTGCCCAATCAAAATGATAAGGATTAGGAATTTATGTGATGTCTTTTATTTTATTTTGTTTATTTTATTCATTTTACTTTATTTTTTGTTTAATTTAATTTAATTTAATTTAATTTTATGTTGTAGTACGGGGTATACCCAGTCTAGTTCATGAGTTACTCTGGCTCTGTACTCAAACTGTTTCTGCCTTGGAGAACATTAGGGAATGCCTTTGGATCAAAGTACTGTGTGTCATAGGTGTTTGCATGCAACTCTAAAGCCATAACACTCTTACCAATGCTGTGGCCCATGGAAGACTCTGTGTGTGTGTGTGTGTGTGTGTGTGTGTGTGTGTGTGTGTGTGTGTGTGTGTGTGTCTGCGTATTTTCAGCCTCGGCGGTGATGCTCGGGGTCACTCTGAGCTATGCACTCACAAATCGCTCCTGGTTTGGGAGACCATCTAGGACTCCAGTGGATCACTGTACAGTGAGTCTCTAAGTTCGTGCATGCAAGGCAAACTCCCTACTAGATGCTCCACCACTCCACTCCAGCTACTGAAAACGTTTTTTTTTAGCCTCTTTATCCACAAGGGAATACTTTTACCATGTGAAGCATGTTTTCGAAACTTAAATCTATCATCCTTTTTGCTTCTCTAAATTTTTTATTATAGGAGTACATTTTATTTTATTTTATATATTTTATGTTATTATTTTATCTTAACTTATTTTATTTTATTTCATTATTTTGTTTTATTTTATGCTTTTGTTTTATTTATTTTATTATTTTAGTTTATTATTTTTATTTTAATTTAATTTATTTTATTTTTTAATTTTGTTTTATTTATTCATTATTTTATTATTTTATTTTATATTTTTCTGTGGCCTACACCCAGTTTAGTTCAGGAGTTACTCTGGCTCTTTGCTCAAAAACTGGTCTTTGCGTGCAACTTTAATGCCATAACACACTTACCAAAGCTGCGGCCCATGGAAGACTGTGTATGTGTGTGTGTGTGTGTGTGTGTGTGTGTGTGTGTGTGTGTGTGTGTGTGTGTGTGGTTGTTTTTGTGTGTGTGTATTTTGAGCCTCAGCGGTGATGCTCAGGGGTCACACTGAGCTATGCACTCAGAAATCCCTCCTGGTTTGGGGAAAATATAGGACTACAATGGATCGAAGCACAGTGAGTATAGAAGTTCCTGCATGCAAGGTGCAAACTACCTACTAGATGCACCACCACTCCAGCTACTGAAAATATTTTTTTGCCTCTTTGTCCACAACTGTTAACGCTCAGGGCTTCCTTTCACCAGGTGAAACATGGTCTATAACACATAAATCTATCATCCTTCGCCACTTCTCTATATTTTCTATTATATATATATATATATATATATATATATATATATATATATATATATATATTTGTATTTTTTCACCAATATTTTTAATGGGCTTCATCACAAAAAATACAGGCATTTCAAAATCTGTTCTTTCAATCTCTCCCATAAACTACTTTGGCTGAGGTATATAAAGAAAACTTGGGTGAAGACAAGTATGTGGTTGGAAGGGGAGTATTTTAAGTAATTTCCATTTATATTGTATTTTTCTCTTTAATAACATACCAAAATAAGTGATAGTCTCTTTTTAAAAAAAGTTGCAAAAAGAATGTGTAGCAACGTTAATGAACCAAAGCCCAAAAGATTTGGTCTTAGATCTTATAAAAGCTTAAAAAAGACCAAAAGCTTTTGGTCTTAGGGCCACAGCAATAGCACAGTGGGCAGGAAGCTTGCTTTGCATGTAATCAACCAGGTTTCAATCTCCTGATCCTGAGCACTGCCAGGAATTATTCTTGAGTACAAAGCCAAGAATAACCCCTGAGCACCAGCAGGTATGGCTCAAAAACAAAAAAGCTACTCATCTGGGGCCAAAGAGATGGCATGGAGGTAAGACATTTGCCTTGCATGCAGGACAGTGGTTCGAATCCTGGCATCCCATGGTCCCCTGAGCGCTGCCAGGAGCAATTTCTGAGCATAGATCCAGGAGTAACTCCTGAGCGCTGCCAGGTGTGACCCAAAAACCAAAAGCCAAAAAAAAAAAAAAAGCTACTCATCTTTCTTGTTCTTTCTTTTTTTTTTTCCTTAAGATCATATGTAAGGCATATATTCTTTTTTTTTTTTAGTGATGATTAGATGATTAGATGACTTAGTGATTAGTGATGTGGAGCACTATTATATATTTTAGTATTTTATTTTATTTATATATTTTATTTTATTGTATTGTATTCATTTTATTTAGTTATTTTATTTTTAATTTTCCTTTATTTTACATTATTTTTATTTCACTATTTTATTTTATTTCATTATTTTATATTATTTTATTTCATTATTTTATGTTGTTTTTATTGTATTTTAATTTATTATTTTATTTCATATATTTTATGTTGTTTTTATTGTATTTTAATTTATTGTTTTATTTTATTATTTGATTGATTATTTTATTTTATTATTTTACTTTTATATTTTAATATAATTTTATTTTTAATTTCATCAAATTTTATTTTATTTTTTTATTTTATATTATTTACCTTACTTTATTTATATATTATTTTTATTTTACTTTTATTTTATTTTATTATTTAATTTATTATTTTAAATTTTATTACATGTACATTACTTTATTTTTATTTTAATTTAATTTAATTATTTATTACTTATTTTATTCTATTTTATTTTATATTATTTTATTTAACTTATTTTATTATTTTTATTATTTACTTTTATTTTATTTCGTTATATTTTATTTAATTTTTTATTTTTTTATTTTATTTTATATTATTCATCTAACTTCATTATTATTTTTATCATTTTTTTCATTTCATTTTGTATTTTATTTTCTTATTTTACTTTATTATTTTATGAGTTTAATTTTAAATTTAATGTATTAATTTATTTAATTTTAACTTTATTTTAATTTTATATTATTTTATTTATCTTATTTTATTATTTTATTTACTTTTATTTTATTTCATTATTTTAATTTATTTTATTATTTTAGTTTATTGTTTTCTTTTATTATTTCATTATTTTGTTTTAGTTTATTATTTTAGGTCTTATTTTATTTTATTTTTTATTTTATTTTATATTAATTAACTTACTTTATTATGTTCTTTTTATTTTATTTCATTATTTTATTTTTTATTTTAGTTTATTATTTTATGTTTTATTTTTATTTTATTTTATTTTATTTATATTTTATATAATTTTTATCTTATTTTATTATTTAGTTTTATTTTAGTTTATTATTTTATTTTATTTTTTATTTTAGTTTATTATATCATTGTTTTATTTTATTTTATTATTTTACTTTATTATTTTATTTTATTTTTTATTTTATATTATTTTACTTATCTTATTTTAATATTTACTTTTATTTTATTTTTTATTATTTCATTATTTTATTTTAGTTCATTATTTTATTTTATTATTTTTATTTTATTTTATATTATTTATCTTACTTTATTATATTATTTTTATTTCATTATTTATTTTATTATTTTATTTTAGTTTATTTCATATTTTATTTTATATTTAATTTTATTTTTTATTTTATTTTAATATTTAATTTTACTTTACTTTATATTTTATTTTATTTTGTTTTATATTTTGCTGTGGGCTACACCAAGTGTAGTTCAGTAGTTACTCTGACTCTGTGCTCAAAACCTGTTTCTGACCAGGAGAACAATATGGAATGCCTGTGCATGAAACCACGTGATGTCATAGGTGTTTGCCTGCAACTCTAATGCCATAACACTCTTACCAATGCTGCAGGCCACAGAAGACTGTGTGTGTGTTGTGTGTGTATGTGTGTGTATTTTTGAGCCTCAGTGGTGATGCTCAGGGTAACACTCAGCTATGCACTCAGAAATCGCTTCTGGTGAGGGTCACCATATAAGACTCAAGTGGATGGAAGCACAGTGAATCTCTAAAGTCGTGTATGCAGGGCCAACTCCCTATAGATGCTCCACCACTCCAGCTACTGAAAACTTTTTTTTTCTTTTTGTCTCTTTGTCCACAATGTTAACGCTCAGGTCTTACTTTAACCATGTGAAGCATGCTCTCTAACACATAAATCTATCTTCCTTTCTGCTTATATAAATTTTATATTATCAGAGTACATTTTATTTTATCTTTTATTTTATTTTATTTATGTTATTTTATTTTTATATTATATTAATTTAATTTAATTTTACTAGTTATTTTATTTTATTTTTATTTTATTATTTTATTTTTTATTTATTTTATTTTATATTTTATATTTATTTTATTATTTTAATTTATTATTTTATTTTATTTTTATTTTATATTTTATTTTATTTTATATTTTGCTATCGGCTACACCCAGTGTAGTTCAGGACTTTCTCTGGCTCTGAGCTCAGAATTTATTATATTTTAATTTTATTTTAATATATTATTTTATTTTTTATATTTTAATTTAATTTTCTTTTTATTTTTCTTAAATTTTATTTTATTTTATCTTTTTAATTTCATTTTCTATTTATTTTATTATTTTATATTTTATTTAATTATAATTTTTTATTTTTTATTTTATTTTATATTATATTATTTATCTTCTTTTATTATTTTATTATTTACTTTTATTTGTCATTATTTTAATTTATTTTATTATTTTAGTTTATTATTTTAGTTTTTTATTTTATTTTATTTCTTTTATTTTTATTTTATTTTATATTATTTAACTTACTTTATTATGTTCTTTTTATTTTATTTCATTATTTTATTTTTATTTTATTCTATTATTTTATGATTTTAATTTTAATTGTATATTATTTTATTTATATTTTAAATAATATTTGTTTTTTATTAGTTTTATTTAGGTTATTATTTTATTTTTATTTTAGTTTATTGCTTTGTTTTATCATTATTTTAGTTTAGTTTATTAATTTATTTTATTTTTTATTTTTATATTTAATTTTATTTTTATTTTATTTTATTTTTTATTTTATTTTATTTTATTTCATTTTATATTTTGCTGCGGGCTACACCCAGTGTAGTTCAGGAGTTTCTCTGACTCTGAGCTCAAAAACTATTTGTGGTCAGGAGAACAATATGGAATGCCTGTGGAGCAAACCACGGGTGTCATAGGTGTTTGTTTCAACTCTAATGCCATAACACTGTTACCAATGCTGCAGCCCATGGAAGACTGTGTGTGTTTGTGTGTGTGTGTGTGTGTGTGTGTGTGTGTGTGTTTGTGTGTGTGTTTTGAGCCTCAGCAGTGATGCTCACTGGTAACTCAGCTATACACATAGAAATCTTTTCCTGGTTCAGGGGACCATATAGGATTCCAGTGGATTGAAGCCACAGTGAGTCTCTAAGTTCGAACGTGCATGCAAGGCAAATTTCCTAGTGGATGCTCCACCACTCCAGCTACTGAAAACCTTTTTGTTTTTTTGCCTCTTTGTCCATAACTGTTAACTTTCAGGGCTTACTTTCACTCTGTCAAGCATGTTCTCTAACACATAAATCTATCATCCTTTCCGCTTTAATTTTTTATTAGAGTATATTTTATTATTTTATTTTATTTTATTTATTTTATATTTTGCTGCGGGCTACACCCAGTGTAGTTCAGGAGTTACTCTGGCTCTGTGCTCAAAAACTCTTTCTGTCCAGGAGATCAATATGGAATGCCTGTGGATCAAATCACATGGTGTTATAGGTGTTTGCCTGCAATTCTAATGCAATAACACTCTTACCAATGCTGCAACCCATGCAATTCTTTGTGAATGTTTGTGTGTGTGTGTGTGTGTGTGTGTGTGTGTGTGTATTTTGAGCCTCAGTGGTGATGCCCAGGGGTCACTCTGACCTATACACTCAGAAATTGCTCCTGGTGGGGGCCATATAGGACTCCAGTGGCTCAAAGCACAGTGAGTCTCTAAGTTCCTGCATGCAAGGCAAACTCCCTACTAGATGCTCCATCACCCCAGCTACTGAAATCTTTTTTTTTTTTTGCCTTTTTGTCCAAACTGTTAACACTCAGGGCTTACTTTTATCATGTGAAACATGGTCTCTAAAAGATAAATCTACCATCCTTACCTGCTTCTCTAAATTTTCTATTATCAAAGTATATTATATTTTAATATTTTATTTTATTGTATGTATTTATTTCATTATTTCATTTTATTTTATTTTATTAAATCATTTATTTTATTTTTCTTTTCTTTTCTTTTCTTTTATTATTTTATTTTATTTTTATTTCACTTTTTATTTTACATTTATTTTTATTTTATTTTATTTCATTATTTTATATTTATTGTATTTATTATTTTAATTTATTATATTTTAATATTTTATTTTATTTTTTATATTTTAATTTTATTTTATTTTTAATTTTCTTAAATTTCATTTTATTTATTTTATTTTTTATATTATTTTATATTATTTACCTTACTTTTTATTATATTCTTTTATTTTATTTTATTATTTTAATTTATTATTTTATATTTTATTATGTTTTATTTAATTTTAATTTAATTTTAATTTTTTCCATTTTATTTTATATTATTTTAACTCAGTTTATTATTTTATTATTTACTTTTATTTTATTTCGTTATTTATTTTATTATTTTATTTTATTATTTCATCATTTTAGTTTAATATTTTATTTTTTTGATTTTTTATTTTATTTATATTATTCATCTAACTTCATTATTATTTTTTTAATTTCTTTTTCTATTTATTTTATTATTTTATATTTTATTTAATTTTAAATTTTATTTTATTTTTATTTTACTTTATAGTATTTATCTTATTTTATTATTTTATTATTTACTTTTATTTTATTTCGTTATTTATTTTATTATTTTATTTTATTATTTCATCATTTTAGTTTAATATTTTATTTTTTTGATTTTTTATTTTATTTTATATTATTCATCTAACTTCATTATTATTCTTTTAATTTCTTTTTTTATTTATTTTATTATTTTATATTTTATTTAATTTTAAATTTTATTTTATTTTTATTTTACTTTATAGTATTTATCTTATTTTATTATTTTATTATTTACTTTTATTTTATGTCATTATTTTAATTTATTTTATTATTTTAGTTTATTTTCTTTTATTTCATTATTTTACTTTAGTTTATTATTTTACTTTTTATTTTTATATTTTATATTATTTAACTTACTTTATTATGTTCTTTTTATTTTATTTTATTATTTTGTTTTTTATTTTAATTTTATATTATTTATTTATATTTTATATAATTTTATTATCTTATTTTATTATTTAGTTTATTAGTTTAGTTTAGTTTATTGCTTTGTTTTATTATATCATTATTTTAGTTTAGTTTATTATTTATTTTATTTTTATTTTTTATATTTAATTTTATTTTACTTTTTATTTTATTTCATTTTATATTTTGCTGCGGGCTACACCCAGCGTAATTTAGGAGTTACTTTGGCTCTGTGGTCAAAAACTGTTTCTGGCCATGAGAACAATATGGAATGCCTGCTCATGAAACCACGTGGTGTCATAGGTGTTTGCATGCAACTCTAATTCCATAACACTCTTACAATGCTGCGGTCCATGAAAGACTCTGTGAACTCTGTGTGTGTGTGTGTGTGTGTGTGTGTGTGTGTGTGTGTGTGTGTGTGTGTATGTGTGTGTTGTGTGTATGTGTTTGTGTGTGTATTTTGAGCCTCAGCAGTGAAGCTCAGGGGTAACTCAGCTATGCACATAGTAATCTTTCCTGGTTCAGAGGACCATATAGGATTCCAGTGGATAGAAGCCACAGTGAGTCTCTAAGTTCGAACGTGCATGCAAGGCAAACTCCCTACTGGATGCTCCACCACTCCAGCTACTGAAAACCTTTTTTTTTTTTTTTTACCTCTTTGTCTATAACTGTTAACTTTCAGGGCTTACTTTCACTCTGTCAAGCATGTTCTCTAACACATAAATCTATCATCCTTTTCTGCTTCTTTACATTTTCTTTTATTAGAGTACATTTTATTTTATTATTTTATTTTTATTATTTTTTTTATATATTTTGCTGCGGGCTACACCCAGTGTAGTTCAGGAGTTACTCTGGCTCTGTGCTCAAAAACTGTTTCTGGCCAGGAGATCAATATGGAATTCCTGTGGATCAAACCACATGGTGTTATAGGTGTTTGAGTGCAACTCTAATGCCATAACACTCTTACCAATGCTGCGATCCATGCAATTCTGTGTGAGTGTATGTGTATATTGTGAGCCTCAGTGGTGATACCCAGGGGTCACTCTGAGCTATGCACTCAGAAAACCCTCCTGGTTTGGGAGACCATATAGGACTCCAGTGGCTCAAAGCACAGTGAGTCTCTAAGTTCTTGCATACAAGGCGCAAACTCCCTACTAGATGCTCTACCACTCCAGCTACTGAAATATACTTTTTCTTTTTTTGCCTCTTTGCCCACAACTTTTAACGCTCAGGGCTTACTTTCATCATGTGAAGCATGGTCTCTAAAAGATAAATCTACCATCCTTGTCTACTCTAAATTTTCAATTATCAGAGTATATTATATTTTAAATTTTAATTTTATTTATTTTATTATTTTATTCTATTTATCTATTTATTTTTAATTTTATTTAATTTTATTTATTATTTTATTTCATTTTTATTTCACATTTTTATTTTACATTATTTATTTTTATATCATTTTATGTCATTATTTTATTTTATTTTTATGTATTATGATTTATTATTTTATTTTCTTATTTTAATTTATTATTATATTTTATTATATTATTTTATTTTATTTTATTTTTATTAAATTTTATTTTATTTATTTTATTTTATATTATTAATTTTTAGTTTATTATTATATATTTTATTTAATATTTACTATGTTACTTCATTTAATTTTTATTTTTATTCTTTTATTTATCTATTTTTATTATTTTATTTTATTTTATTATTTTAGTTTATTTCTTTCTTTTATTATTTCATTTTTTTATTTTATTTAATTATTTTAGTTTGTTATTTTACCTTTTATTTTATTTTATTTATTTTATTTTATATTATTTATCTTACTTTATAATTATATTCTTTTTTATTTTATTATTTTAGTTTAGTTTATATTTTATTCTATTTTAATATTTATTTTATATTATTTTTATTTTATTTTGTTTTATTTATAATATTTTATTATTTACTTCTATTTTTTCATTTTTTAAATATATTTTTTTACTTTTTATTTTCTTTTATTAATTCATTTTTTATTTTAGTTTATTTCATTTTATTTCAATTTTAGTTTATAATTTTATTTATATTATTTTAATTTTTATTTTATTTTATATTAGTTATTGTATGTTGTTATTGTAATATTTTTATTTTATTTCATTATTTTATTTTCTTTTATTAGTTTATTATTTTAAATTTTATTTTATGTTATTTATTTTATTTTTTATTATATTTTATTTTATTTTATCTTATTTCATTTTATATTTTGCTGCGGGCTACACCCAGTGTACTTCAGGACTTACTTTGGCTCTGAGCTCAAAAACTGTTTCTGGCCAGGAGAACAATAAGGAATGCCTGTGGTTCAAACCACAGGGTGTCATAGGTGTTTGCCTGCATCTCTAATGCCTTAACACTCTTATCCAGGGGTCTCAAACTCAATTTACCTGGGGGCCACAGGAAGCAAAGTCGGGGTGAGGCAGCTCCATAAGGGATTTTGCTTACCAAATATTCACAATAAAAATTCGCATTAGTAAGAAAAAAATCACAAAAAAAATCGCATTAAAGATTTGCATACCCCAAACGTAAATACTCCAGTTATGTGAATGTTTAATGCGATTTTTTTCTTACTAATGCTATTCTTATTGTGATTATTCAGTAAGTGAATAATCGGGAATACTGAAATATTTGAAGGCTGGCCGCAGGCCACAGAGACCCCTGCTTTTTACCAATGCTGTGGCCCATGGAAGACTGTGTGTGTGTGTGTGTATTTTGAGTCTCAGCGGTGATGCTCAGGGGTCACTCTGAGTTATGCACGCAGAAATCGCTCCTAGTTTGGGGGAACATAGAGGACGCCAGTGGATCAAAGCACAGTGAGTCTCTAACTTCCTGCATGCAAGGCAAACTCCCTATTAGATGCTCCACCACTCCAGCTACTGAAAACTTTTTTTTCTTTTTTTGCCTCTTTGCCCACAACTATTAACAGGGGGCTTATTTTCACCATGAGAAGCATGATCTCTAAAAAATAAATCTATCATTCTTTTCCGCTTCTCAAATATTTTATTATCAAAGTATATTATATTTTATTTTATTTATTTTATTATTTTATTTTACTATTGTATTGTATTGTATTATTTTATTTTATTCTCAAATTTTTATTATCAAAGTATATTTTAATATTTTATTTTATTTATTTTATTATTTTATTTATCTATTGTATTGTATTTTATTATTTTATTTTATTTATTCATTTATTTTTAATTTTCTTTTCTTTATTATTTTTATTTTATTTTTTATTTTACTTTTTATTTTATTTTATTATATTTATTTTTATTTTATTTTATTATGTTATTTTATTATTTTATTTTATTTTTAATTTTGCTATATTTCATTTTATTTTGTTTATTAATTTTTATTTATTATATATTATATTTAATTTTATTATATATTTTTTATTTTATTTATTTTATTTTATTTTTATTTTATATTATTTTTATTTTACTTTATATTATTTATTATACTTTATTATTTCTATTTTATTTTATTTTTTATTTTATTTTTTATTTTATTTTATTATTTTAGTTTTTTATTTTATAATTTATTTTATTTTAATTTTAATTTTTTATTTTATATTAATTTTAATTTTATATTATTTTATTTCTCTTATTTTATTATTTTTCTTTACTTTTATTTTATTTCATTATTTTATTTTATGTTTATTATTTAAGTTTATTATTTTCTTTTATTAATTTATTTTAGTTTAGTTTATTTATTTTATTTTATATTATTTATCTTTATTATTTTATTCTTTTTATTTTATTTCACTTTTATTTTATTTTATATAATATATTTTATCTTATTTTATTATTTTATTATTTACTTTTATTATTTTTCTTATTATTTTCATTTATTATCTCATTATTTTATATTAGTTTCTTATTTTACTTTCTTATTTTTATTTATTTTATTTTTTAATATAATATATATGAAATGTTTAAATGATATAGTTTCTATTTGTACAAACATTTTTAAGGCCATAAGTTCATAGTTTTTAGTACTCTACGTATTAATAGAAAATATTCAGAAACTTTTGATAACATTTTATAGACTAAAAAAGACTCCCTAGTCCAGAGCTTTGACTAAATGTGTTATTAATTAACCTTTTACGTGTTAATAATATACATTGATGATAAATATTGCAAAAAAACACATTAAATCTTATGAATAGTGTATAATAAGTACATAATACTATAACAGTCACAGCACAAGGTTATATTTCATAACACTATAACTAAAGGACTAGAGTATTTGCTGAATTCAAAGATCTGACTTGGTGAACAATATGGAATGCCTGTGCAACTATAATGCAATACTACCTTCACCAATGCTCCCGCCCATGGAAAATGTTTGAGTGGTGTGTGTGTGTGTGTGTGTGTGTGTGTGTGTGTGTGTGTGTGTGTGTGTATTTTGTGCCTCAATAGTGATGCACAGGGGATACTCCGAGCTGTGCACTCAGAAATCGCTCCTGGTTTGGGTGAACATATAGAACTCCAGTGGATCGAAGCACAGTGAGTCTCTAAGTTTGTGCATGCAAGGCAAACTCCCTACTGCAGGCTTCACCACTCCAATTATTGAAAACTTTTTCTTTGCCTTTTTGTCCACAACTGGTAACTCTTAGGGCTTACTCCATGCTATGGGCTCAGAAATTGCTCCTGGCTTTTGGGACCATATAGGATGCCAGGAATCGAATCAAGATATGTACTAGATGTTTTTTTCTTGTAAAGTTCTGTCAGTGCCTTGTATATTTTGGAGATTAGCCCCTTATCTGATGGGTATTGGGTGAATAGTTTCTCCCACTCAGTGGGTGGCTCTTGTATCCTGGGCACTATTTCCTTTGAGGTGCAGAAGCTTCTCAGCTTAATATATTCCCATCTGTTAATCTCTGCTTTCACTTGTTTGCATAGGCTCACCAAAATATGAGGGACATGGAAAGGAATAACCTTGGCCTAAATACAAAGAGACCCGACCCCTGAAGTTTCCTGGCACAAGACCAACTCTAGGCTCCAGGCAAGCTAGATCGTCCAATCCAAGACATTGTCTGCAGTGCCAACACACTTTTATTTTTCACACAGTCTCTGTTGTTGGTATCAAGTTTCTGTATTAAAGATCCTGGAATCTGCATATCCTACATTGAAGTCAGGATGTGGAGCGTCCTCTCGTTTCACCTCACAATCAAAGGGCAATGCAGGGAGCCCTGTCCTGTAAGCAGGTCATTGTTGTTGTTAAGTCTTCTCAGTGTTAAGGGAAGTCTCTTTTGAGAAGGTCGATATCTGAGCAGTGTAGGGGCTTCTGTGGTAGAGGATTGCTTCCAGGTGATGTTATATACCAGCCTGGATGTTTCATGGATGGCTTCCCTGGTTCAGGGGTGAACGGAAAATGCCCTTTCTTCTGAGGTTTGTGCCAGGTCGTTATGTCAATGTTCAGGGTGTAAGGTCCCTTTGCACTACAAGATTTGTGTGTTCCAATCTCTATTAGATAGGATCTTATTTGTATATATAGTATTTTCCCATTTAAATGTGCCTATGCAAAAGAGGAGCAATGCCATGTGGTGTTATTGGCGCATATGAGGGCCATAAGAACAATTTCAACGATTCCCATGATATGGTTCAATCATAAGCATTAAACTGGGGACTCTTTAATGAAAATTCCTTGTTAAACAGCTCAAAAAGAGAAGATAAATGTGGTTAGAATCGTCACTGTATAAGACAACATTTAGTAAGAATTATAGCTGTCAGAGAAGAAACACAAAATATTCTAAAGAAATATGTTTCCATTTTATGTATCTTGAAACAGTTTTGGGTTGTTACACACAATGCATGGCTTTGGTCTGTGATTAGGATTATACACTACTGAAGTTAAAAAGAGTTATGTAGGTTAGTGACGTTTGGCGGGGTTACAGAGTTAAGGAGTAAAAAAGAGCTTTGTAGGGGTGTGTAAAAGGGCAGAATAAAAAATGAACATTCTGGATACACAAAACATAAGAATAAGAAATACTCTTAATACATGAAGTATTAACTGCCCCCGCGTGGTTCTGTAGTTTTTGGATGCATAGGGAGGAATTTCTCACCCCCTCCCCCCAGGGCCCGATTAACCAGGCGTGGCCCTGAAGACCCGCCTGGTGTGGGGGGGATCTTGTTCCCCTGGACTAAGTGGTCAGCCCAGGGGGCCTATGGCTAGCTGTCCTGCCCAGAGCCCCCAACATACCAGTCAAAGGCACCCAGAAATCCTGGCCTGCAGTGTTCTGAGCCCAGCCATGCCTCTGTAGTTTTTGGATGCATAGGGAGGAATTTCTCACCCCTCACCCCAGGGCCCGATTAACCAGGCGTGGCCCTGAAGACCCGCCTGGTGTGGGGGGGATCTTGTTCCCCTGGACTAAGTGGTCAGTTCAGGGGGCCTACGGCTAGCTGTCCTGCCCAGAGCCCCCAACATACCAGTCAAACGCACCCAGAAATCCTGGCATGCGGAGTGTTCTGAGCCCAGCTGTGCCTCTTTAATTTTAATTTTTAATTTAATTTTAATTTTAATTATATATTATTTTATTTTTATTATATTAAGAGTCTGAAATATAAGTTAATGTTCTCTCTAAATCTAAAGTCTACTAAGATATAGTGCAAACATATAATGGAGCAAATCACATATTTACTACCAAATAAGATGCAGACATTATATTCAATTAATTCTTCTCATTTTTTGCTTCCTAATATCACCTAAGACTAATGTTATAATACAAATTAAAATTGCACAGTTCTAAGATTTTATGTCATAATGTATTACATGGAGAACAGTTTCTCTTCTTGCCCTATAAAACTGATAAGGATTAGGAATTTATATGATGTATTTTATTTTATTTACGTTTATTTTATTTTATTATTTTATTTTAATTTAATTTTTATTTTATTGTATTGTATTTTCTTTTATTATTTAATTTAATTTTATATTTTGCCAAGGGTACACTCAGTGTAGATCAGGAGTGTGTGTGTGTGTGTGTGTGTGTGTGTGTGTGTGTGTGTGTGTGTGTATGTGTATTTTGAACCTCAGCAATGAATCTCAGGGGTCACTCTGAGCTATGCACTCAGAAATTGCTCCTGGTTTCAGGGACCATATAGAATTCCACTGGATGGAAGCACAGTGTGTCTCTAAGTTCATGCATGCAAGGCACAAATTCCCTAAGAGATGCTTTACCACTCCAGCTACTGAAAAAAAATTTTTTTTGCCTCTTTGTCCACAACAGTAAATGCTCAGGCTTACTTTCACCATGTGAAACATGGTCTCTAACACATAATTCTATCATTCTTTTCCATTTCTCTAAATTTTTTATTAGCAGAGTATAATATATTTTAATATTTTATTTTATTTATTTATTTTATTATTTTATTTTGTTGTATTTTACTTATTTTATGTATTTCTTATTATATTTATTTGTTATTCAATTTATTTTTAGTTTACTTTTTATTTTCTTTTATTTATTTTTATTTTTATTTATTTTATTATTTTATTTTATTTCATGATTTTATTATATTTTTATTGTATTTTATTCTATTTTTAATTTAATTTTATTATTTTAATTTATTGTTTTATTTTATTTAATTTTAGTTTTAATTTTATTAAATTTCATTTATTTTACTTATTTTATTATATTTTATAGATATATTTAATTTAATTAATTTATTTACTTTTATACTTATTTTTTATTTATTTTATTTTATTTTTATTTTATTTTATTTTATGTTATTTAATTTACTTTATTATTATATTTTTTATTTTACTTTATTATTTTACAATTAATTTTAATTTTAATTTTATTTTATGTTATTTAATATTTTATTTTTATTGTATATTATTTTATTTATCTTATTATTTTTATTTACTTTTATTACATTATTTCATTTTATTATTTTAGTTCATTTTTATCATTTCATTATTTTATTGTAGTTTATTATTTTATTTTATTTTTTATTTTATATTATTTATCTTACTTTATTATATTCTTTTTTCATTTTTCATTTTATTATTTTAGTTTATTATTTTATTTTATTTATTTTATTTTATTATTTTATGATTTACTTTCATTTTTAGATACTACTTGCATTAGTCTTAGGGAATCTCTCAAACACTGCTCAGAAGGTCCATGGACCCCACTGACAATTCTCAGTCAAGTTTATCTACATTTTAATACATGAAGCTACAGAGGTACCTGTCATGCTTTACCTTGTCCACATTGACAACCTTGCAATGCAATGAGGCCTCATAATGGGGCCAGCACAGTGGCACAAGCAGTAGGCAGTCTGCTTGATAGCACTAACCTAGGAAGTACCATGGTTCATTCCCCTGGAATCCTATAAGTTTCCCGAAGCAATGAGCAATTTCTAAGCAAAGAGCGAGCTAGGAGTAACCCCTGAACGTTACTGGGTGTGTTCCAAAGACCAAGAAAAATTAAAAAAAAAAAAATATATATATATATATATATATATATATATATATATATATATATATAAAGAAACTGCTCCTGGTAGCTCAATGCAACATATGGGAAGCCGGGAAACAAACCTGGGTCCTTTTAGGTTCTGCTTTATGCAAAGGAAATGCCCTGCTACTATGCTAACTCTTCAACCCCTCAATTTAATATTTTTTAAGACTTATTTTTACACACTGATTGGTGTTTGATGTGAGTCAAACCTACCAATATTCTGGATTAATAATTTTCAGAACATAGATTTCCAGGTAATTAACAAAATTAAGCCTAGTGATTTTCCATGTAAAGCGTGTTCTCTAATACATAAGCTAGCATCCTTTCCTCTTGACTAATTTTTATATTATCAGACTGAATTTTATTTTATTTTATTGAATATTTTTTTCGGGGCTGAACCCTGCTTTAGATACACCTGGCTATGCACTAAAAAATTGCTCCAGTTGGAGCACAATATGGGATTCCAGTGGATTGAACCAGAGTCTGTCATAGGTTAACTTGTGCAACTCTAATGCAATAGTGCTTCTACTAATGCTCCTATCATTGGAAAACTTTTTTTTTTTTACTTTAGCTTTTTGGGCCACACTTGGTGACACTGAGGGGTAACTCTTGGCTATGCATTCAGAACTCTATCCTGGCTGAGGGACCATACGGGATGCCAGCTGTTCTAACTGCATTCCATCCTAGGCTTGAGCATGGAAGATAAATGCATTATAGCATGTACCACAGTACTGTCCCCTTGACATTTTTTTTGGCCACACCTTATGCTCAGGGGTTACTCCTTGCTATATGCTCAGAAACTGCTCCTGCTTTGGGGACCATTTGGAATCAAATCGATGTCTACTTTAGGTTAGGACATGACAGGCAAGAGCCCAACCACTTGCACCACTACTAAGGTCCCTGGAATTATGGTTTTTTTTAATGGCAACATTTTTTCTAAAATTCACATTCTCTGTATTCTACAACCAATATTCATATATAACTAAAGGAGTCTAAAATATAAGATTGTTCTACTCTAATTTTAAAGTTTACAAAGACAGAATACAAATATATGAGGGACCAAAGTAACATATATACTATCAGACTTCATATTTAATTAATATTTTTCTTGTTTTGGTTCCTATATATAACCTGAAAACCTTGTTACAATTCAAATTATTATTTAGTAGATCTATAATTTGATGTAATAATAAATTAGATAGTGGACACTTTTACTTCTTGCCCAATAAAGAGAGGTAAGTATTAAGTTTCTATGTCTGTTCATATTTTACATGATAAAAATGAGTGTCTATTATAGAATGCTTAAAGTAATTAGAAAAAATTTTGATTTATGATAAAATGTAAAAAATAGAGAAAATATATGTTAATAAAATATATATTCATAGAAAATTTAGATACTGTTGCATTAATCTTGTGGTATTCTCCCAATCATTTCTCAGAAGTTCTATGTGCCCCAATGACATTTCTTTGTCAAGTTTATCTATATTTAAATACAAGAGGGTAAGGAGGTTCCTGTCATGCCTTAGCTTGTCCACATTGACCACCATCGCAATGCAATGAGGCCTCATGATGGGGCTGGAGCAGTGCCACAGGTGGTAGGCTGTTTGCCTTGCATGTGCAAAAGTTGGACAGAATGCGTTCCATCGCATGGCATCCCATATGGTTCCCCAAGCCATGAATAATTTTTGTGGAGGGTGGCCACACCCATTTGATGCTCAAGGGTTACTCATAGATATGGGCTCAGAAGATGCTCCTGGCTGGATGGGATCATATGGGATGCTGGGAATCCATCCTGGTCAGTTCTAGTGCTTGCTTACAGGACAGACACTGTACCTCTAGTGCCACCACTCCAGCCCTAAGCCATGAGCAATTTCTGAGCTCATACACAGGAAAAACCCCTGAAAAATACCAGTGTGGCACAAAAGCAAACAAGAAAAGAAAGAAAGAAAGAAAGAAAGAAAGAAAAGAAAGAAAGAAAGAAAGAAAGAAAGAAAGAAAGAAAGAAAGAGAAGAAAGAAAAAGAAAGAAAGAAAAGAAAGAAAGAAAGAAAGAAAGAAAAGAAAGAAAGAAAGAAAGAAAGAAAGAAAGAGAGAGAGAGAGAGAGAGAGAAGAGAAGGAAGGAAGGAAGGAAGGAAGGAAGGAAGGAAGGAAGGAAGGAAGGAAGGAAGGAAGGAAGAAAAAAAGAAAAGAAAGAAAGAGAAAGAGAGAAAGGAAGGAAGGAAGGAAGAAAAAAGAAAAGAGAGAAAGAGAAAGAGAGAAAGGAAGGAAGGAAGGAAGAGAGAGAAAAAGAAAGGAAGGAAGGAAGAAGGAAGGAAGGAAGAAAGAAAAAAGCAAGAAAGTAAGAAAGTAAGAAAGAAAGAAGAGAAGAAAGAAGAAAGAAAGAAAGAAAGAAGAAAGAAAGAAAGAAGAGAAAGAAAGAAAGAAGAAAGAAAGAAGAAAAAAGAAAGAAAGAAAGAAAGAAAGAAAGAAAGAAGAAAGAAAGAAAGAGAAAGAAAGAAAGAAAGAAAGAAAGAAAGAAAGAGAAGAAAGAAGAAAGAAAGAAAGAAAGAAAGAAAGAAAGAAGAAAGAAAGAAAGAAAGAAAGAAGAAAGAAAAGAAAGAAGAAAGAAGAAAGAAAGAAAGAAAGAAAGAAAGAAAGAAAGAAAGAAAGAAAGAAAGAAAAGAAAGAGAAAGAAAGAAAGAAAGAAGAAAAGAAGAAAAGAAAGAGAAAAGAAGAAGAAAAAGAAAGAAAGAAAGAAAGAAAGAAAGAAGAAAGGGAGGAAGAAAGGGAAGGAAGAAAGGGAAGGAAGAAAGGGAAGGAAGAAAGGGAAGGAAGAAAGGGAAGGAAGGAAGAGGGAATTATTTAGTAGGTCTATAATTTGATGTAACTATTTATTAAATAGAGGACACTTTTACTTCTTGCCCAAAAGAAGAGATTAGTATTAAGTTTCTATAGGATGTCTGTGCATATTATTATATAATTATAATTCACGTCTATATAAGAATAATTGTCCACATTGACCACCTTACAGTGCAATGAGGCCCCATGATGGTAGTGACTTGGCTTTGTACGCATTAACTTAGTACCACCTAGTATTAATGCCCCGGATTACATATTGTCCCCAAAGCCAGGAGATTTCTGAGACTATAGCCAGGAGTTACCCTGGAAATCATGTGGTGGGGCCAATAAAACCAAAACTTTTTTTTTTTTTTAAATTGCTCCTCGCAGGTTTAGTGGAACATATGGGAAACCAGGAAATTAACTCTGGTCCATTCTGTTTCATTCTTGTGCAAAGAAAATGCCTGACACTGTGATAAATCTCTAGCCCATCAAGTTGATATTTTTAAGACTATTTAATTTTTTGTCTAGATGTGTGTTTGATGTGCATCAAACCTAGCAATATTCTGGAGTAATTCTTTATCAGAACACAGGGCTCCATCCATGAAATTAAACCTGGGGTTTTACATGTGACGCATGTTCTCTAAAGCATAAAGCTATAATTCTTTTCCTCTTCTCTAATTTTTATATTATAGACAGAATTTTGTTTTATTTTATTTGTATAATATTTTGCTGGGGGCTACACCTGGTGACGCTCTGGAGTTACTCCTTGCTACGTGCTCAGAAGTCAGTCCTTGCTAGAAAGATATAGGATGCCTAGAGATTGAACCCAGTCTGTTATATGTTAGCGTATGAATTGCAAATGCAATACCGCTTGCACCAACAATCCTGCACCTGGAAAAAAACCTTTTTTCTTTTTTCTTTTTGTGCCATTCCAGTGAGGCTCAGGGGTAAATCATGCCTATGAGCTTAGAAATTCCTCCTGTCATAGGTTTTAGTGTGAAACGGTGTGTAATATCACTTTCACCAATGCTCAGGGCCCTGGAAAAAAAAATTTTTTTTGCATTTTGGGCCACACTAGTGACACTCAGGAGTTACTCCTGGCTATGTGCTCAGAAATCACTCCTGTTTGAAAGACAAAAAGGGACTCCAGTGGATTAAAAGATGGTGTGTCCTAGGTTCAAGCAAGCAAGGCAAACTTCCTACTGCATGCTCCACCAGCTGAAAAAAAAACTTTTTTTTTTCTTTTCCTTTTTTGTTGCCAAACCTGGTAATACTCAAGTTTTTTTCCTGACTATGCAATGAGAAATTTCTCCTGGTTTTGGGGGTACAGAGCTGTTGTACAAGCAGTAAGGATTCTGCTGCCTTGCCCGTGCTGACCTAGGACGGATAGTGTTTTGATGCCCTGACATCCTAATATTTCCCCCAAGCTAGGAGAGATTTCTGAGCGCATAGCCAGGAGTAAACCCCGAATGTTACCGGTATGTCCCCAAAACCAAGAAAATTAAAAAGAAAAAAAATGCTCCTGGCCAGTTATGGGGAAACATATGGGATGCTGGGATGCCGTGAAATGAACTCAAGTCAAATCTGTTTCGGGCAAGGAAAATGCCCTGCCACTGTGCTGACTCTTTAGGCCCTCGAGTTAATATTATTAAGACTATTTAAATTTTTGTCTTGATAGTGTTTGATGTGTGTCAAACCTAGCAATATTCTAGAATAATTTTTTTATCAGAACACAGGGTTCCAACCATGAAATTAAACCTGGTTGTTTTATATGTGAAGCATGTTCTCTGAAGCATAAAGCTATCATCCTTTTCCTCTTCTCTAATTTTTATATTATAGACAGAATCTGTTTTATTTTATATGTTTAATATTTTTCTGGGGGTTACACCCGATGATGCCCTGGAGTTACTCCTTGCTATGTGCTCAGAAATCAGTCCTGGCTAGAACGATATAGGATGCTGAGGGATTGAACCCACAGTCTGTCATATGTTAGCATATGCATTGCAAATGCAATACCACTTGCACCCATCATCCTGCACCTGGAAAAAACTGATTTTTCTTTTTTCCCTTATTGGTCATTCCCAATGAGGTTAAGGGGTAAATCATGGCTATGTGCTCAGAAATACCTCCTGTAATGGGTTTTTGCATGCAACGGTATGCAATATCGCTTGCACCAATGCTCAGGGCACTGGAATAAATTTTATTTTTCATTTTGGACCACACTGGTGACTCAACGGTTATGTGCTCAGAAATTGCTCCTATTTGGGGGACCATATGGGACTCCAGTGGATTGACCTATGGTGCATCCTAGGTTCGTGCATGCAGGACAAACTCCCTACTGCGTGTTCCACCACTCCAGCTGCTGAAAACTTTTTTTTGTTTTTGCTTTTCTGTTACCACACCTGGTAACACTAAGGGGTTATTCCTGTCTATTCAAAGAGAAATTGCTCCTGGCTTGGGGCTGGAGCTGTTGTACGAGCTGTAAGGAGTCTGCCTGCCCATGTTGGCCTAGGACGGATCGTGTTTCAAAGCCATGGCATCCCATATCGTCACCCAAGCCAGTAGCTATTTCTGAGCGCATAGCCAGAAGTAAATCCTGAATGTCACCGGTGTGACCCCAAAACCAAGAAAGAAAAAAGAAAAAAATTACTCCTAGCCAGTAATGGGGGATCTTACCGGATGCTGGATTGCCGGGAAATGAACCCAGGTCCAAAACATTTTGGCTGTGTGCAAGGAAAATGCCCTGCTGCTGTTGATAACTCTTCAGCTCCTCAAGTTGATGTTTTTTAGACTATTTAATTTTTTTCTTGATGGGTGTACTATATGTGTCAAACCTACCAATATTCTGGAATAATACTTTATCAGAACATAGAGCTCCAACGAAGAAATTAACCCTAGGTCTTATCATGTAAAGCATTTTCTCTATCGCATAAAGCTATCATCCTGTTCCTCTTCTCTAATTTTTATATTATAGACATAATTTTGTTTTATTTTTATATATTTAATATATATGCCCGGTGAGGCTCTGGAGTTACTTCTTACTATATGCTCAGAAATCATTCCTAGCTTGGAGAACAATATAGGATGCTGGGGGATTGAACACAGTCTGTCATATGTTAGTGTACTCATTGCAAATGCAATACTGCTTACACCAACAGTCATGCACCTGGAATTTTTTTCTTTTTGGCCATTCCCAGTGAGGCTCAGAGGTAAATTATGGCTATGCACTCAGAAATTCCTCCTGTCATTGGTGTTCCTGTGCAACTGTGTACAATATCACTTGCACCAATGCTCAGGCCCTTGAAAAAAATTTTTTTTTGTTTTGCATTTTGAGACACACCAGTGACACTCAAGGTTTCTCCTAGCTATGCACTCAGAAATTGTTCCTGTTTGGGGGACCATATGGGACTCCAGTGTATTGAACCATGGTTCATCCTAGGTTCATGCATGCAAGGCAAACTCCCTACTTCTTGCTCCACCACACCAGCTGCTAATATATATATTGATTTTCTGTTACCACACCTGGTAACACTCAGAGGTTATTCCTGGCTATGCAATGAGTAATTGCTCCTGGCTTGGGGGCTGGAGCTGTTGTACCAGTGGTAAGGAGTCTGCCTTGCTTGTGCTGGCCTAGGATGAATCGTGTTTCGAAACCCTGGCATCCCATATCGTCCCCCAAACTAGGAGAGACTTCTGAGCACAACACAAGGAGTAAACCCTGAATTTTACAGGTGTGCCCCAAAACCAGGAAAAGTAAAAAGAAAAAAATTGCTCCTGGCCAGTTATGGGGAACATATGGGATGCTGGGATGCTAGGAAATGAATCCAGGTCCATCCTGTTTCAGCTGTGTGCAAGGAGAATGCCCTGCCACTGTTCTAATTATCCAGCCCCTCAAGTTGATATTTTTAATACTATGTAATTTTTCATCTGATGGGTATTTGATTTGATTCAAAACTAGCAATATTCTTGGGTAATTTTTTTTATTAGAACACAAGGCTACAACAATGAAATTAAACCTAGGTTTTTTACATGTGTAGCATGTTCTCTAACACATAAAGCTATCATCCTTTTCCTTTTCTCTAATTTTTATATTAGTAGACAGAATTTTGTTTTATTTTATATATTTAATATTTTTCTGGGGGCTACAATGGTGATGCCCTGGAGTTACTAGTCCTGGCTATGTGCTCAGAAATCACTCCCGGCTAGAACTATATACAATGCTGGAGAATTGAAGCACAGTCTGTCTTATGTTAGCATATGCATTGCAAATGCAATACCACTTGCACCAACACTCCTGCACGTGACAAAAAGTATCTTTTTATTTTCTTTTTGGGTCCTTCCCAGTGAAGTTCAGGGTTAAATCATGGCTCTGAGCTCAAAAATTAGTCCTGTCATAGGCTTTCGAGTGCAAAGGTGTACAATATCACTTGCACCAAATCTCAGGGCCCTGAAAAAAAAAACTATTTTATTTTGTTTTGCATTTTGAGCCAAACAGTGACACTCAGGTGTTACTCCTGGCTATGCGCTCAGAAATCACTCTTGTTTGGGGGACTATATGGGACTTCAGTGGAATGAACCATGTGCGTCTAGGTTTGGCATGCAAGGCAAACTCCCTACTGCATGCTCCACCATTCCAGCTGCTGAAAATATTATATGTTTTGCTTTTCTGTTACCACACCTGGTAACACTCAGTGGTTATTCCTGGCTATGCAATGAATAATAGCTCCTGGCTTGGAGCCAGAGCTCTTGTACAAGCAGTAACGATTCTTCCTTGCTTGTGCTGGCCTAGGATGAATCGTGTTTGGAAACCCCAGCATCCCATATCCTCCCCCAAGCCAGGAGAGATTTCTGAGCACAGAGCAAGGAGTAAACCCTGAATGTTACCAGTGTGGCCCCAAAACCAAGAAAATTAAAAAGAAAAAATTTTTCCTGGCCAGTTATAGGGAACATATGGCATGCTGGCATGCAGGGAAATGAACCCAGGTCCATCCTGTTTTGGCTGTGTGCAAGGAAAATGCCCTGCCACTGTGCTAACTCTCTAGCCCCGCAAGTTGATATTTTTTAATACTACGTAATTTTTCATCTGATGGGTGTTTGAGTTGATTCAAATCTAGCAATATTCTGGAGTAATTCTTTATCAGAACACAGGGCTACAACCATGAAATTAAACCTGGGGTTTTACATGTGAAGCATGTTCTCTAACATGCTATCATCCTTTTCCTCTTCTCTAATTTTTATATTAGCAGACGGAATTTTGTTTTATTTTATATGTTTAATATTTTGGTGGAGGCTACACCCGGTGACACTCTGGAGTTACACCTTGCTATGTGCTCAAAAATAAGTCCTGGCTAGAACGATATAGGATGCCGGGGAATTGAAGTGCAGTCTGTCATATGTTAGCATATGCATTGCAAATGCACCAACTTGCACCAACAATCCTGTACCTGGAAAAAAACCTTTTTATTCTTTTTTTTTTCTTTTTGGGCCATTCCCAGTGAGACACAGGGGAAATCATGGTTATGCACTCATAAATTCCTCCTGTCATAGGTTTTCGCGTGCAACAGTGTGCAATATCACTTGTTTAGGGCCCTGGAAAAAATTTTTTTGCATTTTGGGCCACACTGGTGACTCAATGGTTACTCCTGTCTATGCGCACAGAACTTGCTCCTGTTTGGGGGACCATATGGTACTCCAGTGGATTGAAATATGGTACTTCCTAGGTTCGTGCATGCAGGACAAACTCCCTACTTCATGTTCCACCACTCCAGCCTCTGAAAACTTTTCTTTCTTTTTTTTTTTTTTTTCTGTTACAACACCTGGTAACACTCAGGAGTTATTCCTGGCTATTCAAAAAGAAATTGCTCCTGGATTGGGGCTGGAGCTGTTGTACAAGTGGTAAGGAGTCTGCCTTGCCCGTGCTGGCCTAAAATGTATCATGTTTCATAGCCATGGCATCCCATACTGTCCCACAAGCCAGGAGGGATTTCTGAGTGCATAGCCAGGAGTAAATCTTGAATGTCACTGGTGTGGCCCCAAGACCAAGAAAAGAAAAAAGAAAAAAAATTTCTCCTGGCCAGTAGTGGGGGATTATACGGGATGCTGGGATGCCGAGAAATGAACCCACGTCCAAACTGTTTTGGCTGTGAGCAAGGAAAATACACTGCAGTTATGATAACTCTCTGGCCCCTCAAGTTGATGTTTCTTAGACTATTTAATTTTTTTTCTTGATGGGTGTTTGATGTGTGTCAAACCTAGCAATATTCTGGAATAATACTTTATCAGAACATAGAGCTACAACCAAGAAATTAAACCTGTGAAGCATTTTCTCTATAGCTTAAAGCTATCAAACTGTTCCCCTTATCTAATTTTTATATTATAGACATAATTTTGTTTTATTTTTATATATTTAATATTTTGCTGGGGACTATACCCGGTGAGGCTCTGGAGTTACTTCTTGCCATATGCTCAGAAATCATTTCTAGCTTGGAGAACAATATAGGATGCCAGAGGATTGAACCGCATTCTGTCACATTTTAGCGTACGCATTGCAATGCAATACTACTTACACCAACACTCATGCACTTGGAAATTCTTTTCCTTTCTTTTTCTTTTTTTTCTTTTTGGCCATTCCCAGTGAGGCTCAGACATGGCTATGCACTCAGAAATTCACCTGTCATAGGTTTTCCTGTGCAACCGTGTACAATATCACTTGCACCAATACTCAGAGCCCTGGAAAAAATATTTTTTGTTTTGCATTTTGGGCCACACCGGTGACACTCAGGGTTACTCCTGGCTATGCAGTCAGAAATCGCTCTTCATTTGGGGGACTATATGGAATTCCAGTGGATCGAACCATGGTGTATCCTAGGTTCATTCACACAAGACAAAACTCCTATACTGCATGCTCCACCACTCCAGCCGCTGGAAAAAAAAATTTTTTTTTTTGCTTTTCGTTACCACATCTGGTAACACTAAGGGATTGCTTCTGCTATTTAATAAAAAGTTGCTCCTGCTAGGGGCTGGAGCTTTTGTACAAGCAGTAAGGAGGTCTGCCTTGTCCATGATGGCCTAAGAAGGATCATGATTCAATGCCCTGTTATCCCATATGGTCCCCACAAGACAGAAGCGATGTCTGAGCACATAGCCAGCAGTAAACTCTGAATGTCACCAGTGTGGTCCCAAAACCAAGAAAATTATAAGAAATAAAATATTGCTTTCTGGACACTTATGGGGATATAGGGGATGCTGGATGGCAGGAAATGCACCCGGTTTTGGCTGTGTCCAAGGAAAATGCCCTGCAATGTGCTAACTCTCCGACCCCTCAAGTTGATATTTTTAAGCCTATATAATATTTTGTCTTGATGGATGTTTGAAATGAGTCAAACATAGCAATATTCTGGAGTATCCTTTATCAGAACACAGATCTCCAACCAAGAAATTAAACCTAGGGTCTTATCATGTCAAGCATGTTCTTTAACATATAAAGCTATCATCCTGTATCTCTTCTCTAATTTTTATAGTATCAGAACTGAATTTTATTAATAATTTTCTGGAGGCCACACACAGTTTTGCTCTGGAGCTAATACTGACTATAATCTCAGAAATTACTCCTGGCTTGGAGTACAATATGGAATGCCAGTGGATCAAACTATGGTCTGTCAGAGTTTTGTGCATGCAAATCTAATGCAATATCAATTGCACAAATGCTAAGGGTAGCTGAGAAAAATTTTTTTTTTGCATTTTTCTCACAAAACTAGTAATACTCAGGGTTTACTCGCTGGCTATGCCTCAGAAATTGCTTTTGGATTGTGGCCAGAATGGTGGTGTAAGTGTTAAGGCATCTGTCTTGGCCCACGTTACCCTAATGGTTTTATTCCCCAGTGTCCCCAAATGTTCCCCAAGCCAGGAGCAATTTCTGGGCATATAGCCATAGTAACTCTGAAAGTCAACACATGTAGCCCAAAAAGAAACAAAGGAAATTAAAAAAAAAATAAGAAATTGCTCATGGCAGGTTTGGGGGAACATATGGGAATACTGGGAAAATAAACCTGGTCCATCCAGTTTTCAGCCGTGTGCAAAAATGAAATACCCTGGTCATGTGCTATCTCTCCAACCCCTAACTTAATAATTTTAAGACTATTTAATTTTTTGTCTTGATGGGGTGTTTTATTGAATACAAACCTAGCAATATTCTGTAATAAGCCTTTATCAGAACACAGAGCTCCAACGAAGAAATTAAGCCTGGCCTTTTACCACTGTAAAAGCCATTTTCTCTAATGCATAAAGCTCTCATCCTGTTCCTCTTCACTAATTTGTATATCATCAGATTGAACTTTATTTTATTTTATTTAATATTTTGCTGGGGGACTCTACCAGGTAATGTCCAGGAGTTAGTCCTGGCTATGTGCTCAGAAATCACTCCTGGCTTGGAGAAAGATATGGGGATGCCAGGGGATTGAATCACAGTCTGTGATAAATTAGCCTTTGCATTGCAAACACAATACTGCCTGCACTAACACTCTTGCACCTGGAAAATTTTTTTCTTTTTTTGATTTTTGAGCAAAAAGCCAGGAATAAACCCTGAGGCATCACTGTGTGTAGCCTAAGCCAAAAAAATAGAATTTTCTCCTGAATTGGGGGATCATATTGGATGACAGAAACTGAAGCAAGATCTATCTTAGGTTATTGCGTGTCAGACATATGCCCTACTGCTTCACCACTGCTCTGGCCAAAATAATACTAATGTTTGTATATATATGGTGAGGGAGTCACACCCAACAGCACTCAGGTGCTACTCCTGGCATTATGCTCAATAATTGCTCCTGGCAAGCTCACAGGACCTTCTGGGTTGCTGGGATTCAAACCATGATCCTTCTGCATACAATTAAGTGCCCTACCTTCATGCTATCACTCCAGCCCCAAGAATACTAATTTAATGGTACAATTTGTTTTTAGATTCACATTCACTATATTCAAAAACCAGTTATCTTGTACAGCTAAAAGATTCTAAACAAAAGTTCTGTTCTCTGCTCTAAATTTGGATTCTACAAAGATAGTATACAATTATACGAAGGAGCAAATTCACATATTTACTACCAAATAAGCTTCAGACTTTATAATCAATTAATACTTCTAATTTTTTGGGTCCTATATATTACCTAAAACTTATGTTACAATATGTCTAAGATTTAATATAATAATTGATTAGATAAAGGACACTTTTACTTCTTGCCCAATGAAAAGAGATAAGTATTAAGATTTTATATGATGTCTTTCATGATTTTACATAATAAAAATGAGCTTCTATTTTAGAATGCTTTAAGGAATCTGAAAAATATTGATTTAATTAAAAACAAAACACATAAAATAGGAGGCACTGTGGCTGGGGTGTGGTGATGAGTTGTGAATGTGAACATGGGTGTGCAAGGTGAGTGTGTGTGCCCACCGCAGCACTCCTCCCTCGCCTACACCTTGATCTTATTTGATCAGTTTGAACCCCCACCCTCAGCCCTGCCAGGGTCCACCAGAGTTGAGAAAAATCTCCCTCCTGCAAAGCCCAGTGCTTAGCCTTGTCCTGTGAGGCCTGCCAGGAGGCAGCGGCATCACCTGAGGCCTAGTTCTGTCCTGGGCCCAGGGTTGGTTCAAGGGGTCTGGTGCTCAGATTTGATGAATTGATCAGATAAACGAGGACTAGAGGTTCACCTCCTAGGTCACTGAGTTTATCAAAGGTCATTCTGATCTGAGCCTGGAATTTAAAAATACATAAAATATAAGTTAATAAAATAAAAATTTATGGAGTATTTATATACTGTTTTGCATTAATCTGAGACAATCTCCAAACACTACTCAGAAGGACCTGGGCCCCATTGACAATTCTCAGTCAAGTTTATCTACATTTCAATTACAAGAAAGCTAAAGAAGTATGAGATCATATGAGACTCCAGTGGATCAAAGCACAGTGCTCTTATGTTCCTGCATGCAAGGCAAACTCCCTACTGAATGCTCCACAACTTCAGACCACTGAAAACATTTTTTTTTTTGCTTTTTTCTGTCCACAAACACCTGGTAATGCTCAGGATTACTCCTGGCTATGGGCTAAGAAATTACTCCTGCCTTCGGGCCAGAGCTGTGGCACAAGCTGTATGGAATCTGCCTTGCCCACATTAACCTAGGACAGACAGTTGTTCAATCCCCTGGTCCAATATGGTCCCCTGAGCCAAGAGCAATTTTTAAGCACAGAGCCAGGAGCAATTTCTGAGTGTCACCTTGAGTAGCCCATAAATCAAAAAAAAAAAAAAAAAGGAAAAGGAAAAGAAAAAGAAAAACAAATTGCTCTTGGCATGTGGAAAGCCAGGAATTGAAACAAGATATGTCCTAGGTTACTGCGTGCCAGGCAACCAACTTACAGCTTCTCCATCACTCTTGCCCAAAGATTACTACATTCTATTTGAACAATTTGTTTTCAGATTCATGTATTCAACAACCAGTTTTCATATACAACTAAAAGTCTAATGCATAAATACTTGAATTACTCTAAATTGGCATCCACAAAGATAGAGTACAAATATATGAATGAGAAAAATCACATACTTACTACCAAATATGCTTCAGACATTATATTCAAGTAATACTTCTCATGTTTTGGTTCCTATATATCATCTAAAAAATCAAATTACAATTCAATTACAATTTAAATGGTCCTAAGATTTGATGTCATAATTTATTAGATGTAGGACACTTTGGCTTCTTATCCAATAAAAAGAGATAAGGATTAAGATTTTATATGATGTCTTTCCATATTTTACATAATAAAAATTAGCTTCTATTTTAGAATGATTTAAAGAATCTGAAAAATATTAATTCACATTAAAAAACAAAATACATAAAAATAGAAAGCAGTGTGGCCTGGGGTGCTGGTGATGAGTGTGTGAGTGTTAATGGGGCAAGGCGAGTGTGTGCGCCCATGCCAGCTCTTGTCCCCCACCTACACCTTGATCTTATTTTATCAGGTCTAATACCCAAACTCTCAGGCCCTGCCATGGTTGCCCAAGATGAGAAAATTTCCCTCCTGCGAAGCCCCCCTGCTTGGGCCCTGTGCAGTGAGGCCTTCCTTGAGGCAGGCAGCATCACCTGAGGCCTAGTTCTGTCCTGCTCAGAGTCTGTTTTGAGGGGTCCGTTGCTTTGGATGTGATGAATTGATCAGTAAACGAGGATCAGAGTTTCACCTCCCAGGTCGCTGATTATCAAAGGTCATTCTAATCTGAGCCTAGAATAAAAACTACATAAAATAATGTTAATAAAATAAAAAATTAAGGAGTATTTAGATTGCTTGCATTAATCTGAGGCAATCTCCCAATCTCTCAGAAGATCCATGGCTCCATTGAAAATTTTCAGCCCAAGTTTATCTACAATTTCAATACAAGAATCTAAAAGAGGTACATGTCATGCTTTACCTTGTCTACATTGACCACCTTGCAATGCAATGAGGCCTCATGATGGAGCTGAGCAGTGGCGCAAGCGGAAGCATTCTGGCTCGATCGCACTAACCTAGGACATACCATGGTTCATTCTCCTGGGTTCCCATATGATTAAACCAATCGATAAGTAATTCCTAATCACAAAGCTAAGAATAACCCCTGAATATTACTGGGGTGTGGCCCAAAGATCAAGAAAAAAAATTGCTCCTGGTACCTCAGGGGAAATACGGAAAGCCGGGAAATTATTCTGGGTCCATCCAGGTTCTGCCTTGTGCAAAGGAAATGCCCTGCTACTGTGCTAAATTCTCCAACCCCTCATTTAATATTGTTAAGACAATTTTATTTTTTCATCTTGATTGGTTTTGATGTGAGTCAAACCTAGCAATGCTCTGGAGTAATATTTATCAGAACACAGAGCTCCAAGTAATTAACAAAATTTAGCCTTGTGAATTTCCATGTGAAGCATTTTATCTAATGCATGAAGCTATTATTCTTTTTCTCGAATAATTATATACTATAAGAATACATTTTATTTTATATTAATATTTTTCTCAGGGCTATACCCTGCTTGAGTTACACCTGGCAATGTGTTAATAATTGCTCCTAGTTGGAGCATTATATGGATGCCAGTGGATCTAACCAGTGGTCTGTCATAGTTTAAGTTGTGCAACCTCTAATACAATACTGCTTCTGCTAATGCTCCTACCACTGGAAAACTTTTTTCTTTAGCTTTTTGGGCCATGTTCGATGACGCTGAAGGGTAAATCTTGGGCTATGCATTCAAAAACTCAATCCTGGCTGAGGTACCATATGGGATGCCGGGGGATCTAATCGCACTCCATCCTAGGATTGTGCATGCAAGGCCAATACCCCATAGCAGGTACCACAGTACTGTGTTCTGGACAACATTTTCTTTCTTTTTTTTTTTTTTTTTTGGCTCAGGGGTTACACCTTGCTATGCATGCAGAAAGTGCTCCTGTCTTTGGGTGAAATGCTAGGTAATCGAACCAATGTCTCCTTAAGTTAGGACATGCCAGGAAATGCCCTACCACTTGCACCACTGCTCCAGTCCCTGGAATTTTTTTAATGGCAACATTTGTTCTCAGATTCATATATACTGTATTCTACAATCAATTTTCATAAATAACTAAAATAATCTAAAACATAAAATTGTTCTGCTCTATATTTGAAGTCCACAAAGATGGAATACACATATATGAAGAAACCAAAGTAACATAATTACTATAAAATAAGCTTCAGACTCTCATATTAATTAATTAATATATTTGACGTTTTTGGTTCCTATATATCACCTGAAAATCTTGTTACAATTCAAATTATTATTTAGTAGGTCTATAATCAATGTAACAATTTATTAGAGGACACTTCCTTATTGCCCAGTGAAAAAAGATAAGTATGAAGTTCCTATATGATGCCTACTCATAATTTTACATAATAAAAATTAGCGTCTATATAAGCATGCTTAAAGGAATCTGAAAAATTGTTGATTTATGATAAAATATAAAAAATATAGAAAATATATGTTAATAAAATAAATATTAATGGAAAATTTAGATACTGCTTGCCTTAATCTTGAGGTAATTTACCCAATTACTTCTCAGAAGTTCCATGGACACCATTTGACATTTCTCAGTCATTTTTAAATCTATAATTAAATACAAAAGGTAAGGAGGTACCTGTCATGCCTTAGTTTGTCCACATTGACCACTATAACAAAGCAATGAGGCCACCTGGTGGTGCCGTAGCAGTGCCATATGTTGTAGGCTGTTTTCCTTGCATGTGCAATCCTTGGACAGAATGCAGTTCTATCCCCTAAAATCCCATATAGTTCCCCTAGCCATGAACAAATTTTTTATTTTTGTTGTTGTTGTTGTTGTTTGGTGGGCCACACCCATTTGACACTCAGGGCTTACTCCTGGCAATGCACTCAAAATCGCTCCCTGGCTTAAGGGGAACATATGGGATTGCCGTTGAATCCAACCTGTTCCCTCTTAGGTTGGAGCTTGCAAGGCAGGCACTGTACCTCTAGCGCCACCACTCCAGCCAATAATCATGAGCAACTTCTGAGTGCATTGCCAGGAAAAATCCCTGAACATCTCCGTTGGCGTGGTTGCAAAAACCAAAATAAATAAATAAATAAATAAATAAATAAATAAATAAATAAATAAATAAATAAATAAATAAATGTATAAAAAAGAAAACAAAACAAAAAGAAAATTGCACCTTACAACTCAGGGGGTACATATGGGATGCCAGGTAGCGAACACAGATTCCATCCTGGTTCGGCCCATTTGCAAGGAAAATATCCTGCCACTGAGCTAAATATTCAGCCACTCAATTTGATATTTTAGGACTATTTAATTTTTATCTGATGTTTTCTTTCTATTTGAGTCAAACCTAGCATATTCTGGAGTAAGCCTTTATCAGAACACAGAGCTCCATGAAATTCAAAAAATTAAACTTGGGGCTTTATCATGAGAAGCATTTTCTTTAACGCATAAAGCTACCACCTGTTCCTCTTCACTAATTTGTATATTATCAAATTTTATTTTATTTTATTTAATATTTTGATGGTGGGGATACACTCACTGACACTCAGGAGTTATTCCTGGCTATGTGCTCAGAAATCTCTTCTGGCTTGGAGAACATGATAGGATGCCAGGAGATTGAACCATGTTCTGTCATAAGTTTGTCATAATACCGCTTGTACCAACACTCCTAAAACTCGAAAAAAAAGTTGTTTTTTTTTGTTTTTGAACCATACAAATGACACTCGGGTAAATCTTGGCTAAGCACTCAGAAATCACTCGTGGCTTGGAGGATGATATGGGATACCATACATCAAACTGTGGTCTGTCATGCATTTTAGTGTGCAACTGTATAGAATACCACTTGCACTGATGCTCCAGCCCATGGGAAAAACATTTGCATTTTTGGCCACATCCAGTGACAGTCAGGGGTTACTCCTGGCTATGCACCCAAAAATCACTTCTGGTTTGGGGGACCATATGGGACTCCATTGGATCGAAGCACAGTGTGTCCTAAGTTCACACATGCAAGTCAAACTCCCTATTTCATACTCTACCCTTCCAACCATTAAAACGTTTTTTTTTTCTTTTTTGTCCAAACCTGGTAACAATAAAGTGTTACTCCTTGACAAGGGCTCAGAAATTGCTCCTGGCTTCAGTTTGGAGCTGAGACACAGCGGTAAGCTGTCTGCCTTGCCCATGCTAGTCCACGACAGATGGTTTCCAATATGATCCCCCAAGCCAGGACCAATTTTTGATCACATAGCCAGGAATAAATGAATGAGTGTCACCATGTTTGACCCATAAACAAACAAAAAAAAATAGCAGAAAAAAAAAGAAAAAAAAAATTGCTCCTGGCTTGGGGGGACCATATGGGATGCCAAGAATCTAGACAAGGTATGTCCTAGGTTACTGCATGCCAGGCAGTCACCGAACAGCTTTGCCACCACTGTAGCCCAAAGAATAATATGTTTTATTGGGACAATTTGCTTTCAGATTCACGTTCATATATTCAACAACCTTTTTTCATATACAACTAAAAGAGCCTAAAACATAAGTTCTTGTTCTGCTCTAAATTTGGAGTCTACAAAGATAGAGTACAAATATATGAAGAAGCAAAGTCACATACTTGCTAACAAATAGGTTTCAGACTTTATATTCAGTTAATAATTCTATTTTTTGCTTCCTATATATCACTTAAAACTCATATTAAAATGCAAACTATAAATCAATAGATTTATGATTTGATGTCATAATTTATTAGATGGAGGATACTTTTACTTCTCAATAAAAAGACGTAAGTATGGGGCCGGGCGGTGGCGCTAAAGGTAAGGTGCCTGCCTTGCCTGCGCTAGCCTTGAACGGACCGCGGTTCGATCCCCCGGTGTCCCATATAGTCCCCCAAGCCAGGAGCAACTTCTGAGCGCATAGCCAGGAGTAACCCCTGAGCGTTACTGGGTGTGGCCCAAAAACCAAAAAAAAAAAGACGTAAGTATGTTTCTCATGATTTTACATAATAAAAATTAGTTTTTATTTTAGAATGCTTTAAGGAATATGAAAAATTGTTAATTTATATTAAAAATGAAGAATACATTAAATATATGTTAATAAAAGTAAAATTAATGGAGTATTTAGGTACTTCCTGCATTAATCTTGAGGAAATCTCTCAATCACTACTCAGAAGTTCCATGAGCTTCAATGACAATTCTTGGTGAAGCTTATCTATATTTCAATACCAAAAGGTAAGGACGTACTTGCCATGCCTTAGCTTGTCCACACTGCACACCCTTGCAATGCAAGGAGGTCTCATGATGGGGACAGAGTGATGGCACAAGCAGAAGGCCTTGTGCTTGAAAGTGCTAAACTAGGACATACCATGGTTCAATCATCTGGTGTCTGTATGGTTCCCCAAGCAAGAGCAATTATTAAGCACAGAGCTAGAAATAACTCCTGAATGTTAGCGGTTGTGACTTAGAACCAAGGAAAAGAAAAAAGAAAAAGAAATTGCTCCTGACAAGTTCGGTATAATTTATGTTATGTGTCCCATAGGTTCTGATAGTTTGTGTCTTTATTGTCACTTGTTTACAGGAAAGTTTTGATTTCCTCTTTGATTTAATCTTGGACCCACTGCTTATTCAGTATTAGGCTGTTTAACTTCCAGGTTTTAAAATTTTTCTTCTGTGTTCCTTTGGAGTTTATATATAATTTCAGAGTCTTGTGGTCAGTGAAGGTATCCTGAAAAATTTCTATCCTCTTGCTATTATGGAGGTATGTTTTATGTGCCAACATGTAGTCTATCCTGGAGAATGTCCCATGTACATTGGAGAAGAAAGTGTATCCAGGTGTCTGGGGGTGGAATGTCCTATATATAACTACTAGATCTCTTTCTTCGATTTCTCTTTTCAGGTCTAGTATATTCCTTTTGGGTTTCAGTCTGGTTAACTTATCTGGTTAACTTGTCGACAAAGTCATGTTGCGGTCTCCCATAATTATTGTGTTTTTATTGATATTCTTTTTCAGATTTGTCAACAAGTGTATTCAATATTTTCCTGGCCCCTCATTTGGTGCATATATGTTTAGGAGAGTCATTTCTTCCTGCTATACATACCCCTTGATCAATACAAAATATCCATCTTTGTCCTTTACACTTTTCTGAGTATAAAGTTTTCATCATCTTATATTAGTATGGCCACTCCAGCTTTTTATGGGTGTTGTTTTCTTGGAAAATTTTTCTCCAGCCTTTTATTTAGAGTCTATGTTTGTTCTGACTATTCATGTGTAAACACACATGAAGTTTGGATTGAGTTTTTGATCCATTTCACCACTTTGTGTCTCTTAACTGGTGCATTTTGTCCTTTGACACTGAGAGAAAGAATTGTCATGAAATTTAGTTTCATCTTTGTGTCAAAATTTGGTGTGTCAGTTGGTCAGTCTTATCTTAAAGTAGATCTTTCAGTTTTTTTAAGGCTGGTTTTGAGTCTGTAAAGTTTCTGAGCTGTTGTTTATCTGTGAAGCCATGTATTCTTCCTTCAAACCTGAAAGAAAATTTTGTTGGGTGTAGTATTTTAGTTGAAGCATTTATTTCATTGGGGTTTGTCACTATGTCCCACCACTGCCTTTTGGTATTGAATGTTTCTTGTGACAAGTCTGCTGTAAATATCAAGGATGCTCCCTTGAATGTAATTTCCCTTTTTGATCTTGCTGCTTTCAGAATTTTGTCTCTATATGTGGGATTTGACATTGTGACTAGGATGTGTCTTGGGATGTTTTTTCTGGGGTCTCTTTGAGTTGGTACTCTTCGGACATGCAGGATTTGATTGCATGTATTCTTTAGCTCTGGTAGTTTCTCTTTAATGATGTTCTTGACCATTGATTCTTCCTGGAGATTTTCTTCCTGGGTCTCTGGGACTCCAATGATTCTTAAGTTGTTTCGGTTTAGCTTAACAAAGACTACTATTTTCATTTGTTCACATTCTTTGACTAATTTTTTCATTGTCTGATAATTTCCTTTAAGGCTTTATTCCAATCTCTTCAGCTGTATGGAGTTGTTATGCATCACATCTTCCAGCTCACTAATTCTATCCTCAGCTGCTAATACCATGTGTAAGAGGTTATTGAGTTCTTTAATGCATCTACTGAGTTTTTCAGAGATGTTATTTGCACTTTTATTTCAGTTTGGAGTTTTCTGATTTCTGTCTTCATATTTTCTTGGTTCTTATTAATGTTCTGTTTAACTTGATCTAAGCTTTCTTTGAGTTCATTGAACATCCTCCATATTTCTTCTCTAATCTCTCTATCTGAGAGCCTGACAAGTTGGTTGGCCATTTTGGGTCATCAGAGTTGCCATCTTAATTCTCTATGGCTGGTGCTGGCCTGCGTTGTTTCCCCATTGTCACACTTGTATTGTGGGTTTTTCTATATGTTGTGGTGGTATTTATTGGCTAAATGATGTGCGTGGTCAAGATCCTCTGGCTGAACCTTTTCTGGGCGGGTTGACTCCCCTCCAAGGAAGGAAAGCCCTCATGGATGAAGCCACACTCAAGATTAAATAAAGCAGCAGAGAAGACAGCTCAGAGATATATGCTGGGCTTCAGAGATCCAGCATAGTTCCTAATGTGATTTTTTCCGTGTGTTGTGGTGGGGTTTATTCATTAGAAAGAGTGCACTGCCATGAAGTGAAGCAGAGTTGCCATGCTCTTCTGGAGTTTCTGGGAGAGTGATTTTTTTCTGGGCCCTTTTAGGGCCACTTAGGAGAGGTTCAGCACGCAGGACAGTAGAAAAACACACACAAGTGACACTCAGTCTCTCACAGTTGGTAACCACTTGGGCAGGGGCAGATTCTTCAGCCTGACATCACAGAGGACCGACCTTTCTGCAATTTACTGCTGATAGCCGATTTTCACTGTAGAACATTGTCTTCCTTGGCTTTCTGGCCCAGCCCAAGCAACCCTAAGAAGGCAATTTTGCTGGGCCCTTTTCGGCCCACTCACAAGAGGTTCACGACACAGGACAGTAGAAAAACAAGCACAGGAGACACTCACAGCTTCTCGCAGTTGGTAACTACTCGGGCAGGGGCAGATTCTCCAGCCTGACATCACAAACAGAGGACCTGTCTTTCTTCAATTTACTGCTGATTGCTGGTTTTTACTCTAGAACACAATACAGTCTTCCTTGGCTTTCCAGCCCAGCCCACGCAACTCTAAGAAAGCTATTTTGCTGGGCCTTTTTCGGCCCACTCAGAAGAGGTTCAGGACACAGGACTGTAGAAAAAACATGAACAGGCAACACTCACAGTCTCTCCTAAGTTATTCTATTTATTTTATTATTTTATTTTATATTTTGCTGCAGTCTACACCCAGCATAGTTCAGGAGTTACTCTGGCTCTGTGCTCAAAACTGCTTCTGGCTTGGAGAAAATTATGGAATGCTTGTGGAGCTAACCACGTGGTGTCATAGGTCTTCACAAGCAACACTAATGCAATAACACTTTTAATAATGTTCTGGCCCATGGAAGACTCTGTGTGTGTGTGTGTGTGTGTGTGTGTGTGTGTGTGTGTGTGTGTGTGGTGTCTCAGAGCTGGTGCTCAGGGATTATTCCAATCTATACACTGAGAAATCACTCTAGGCTTGGGTGACCATGTAGTACTCCAGTGGATCAAAGCACAGTGCTCTTATGTCCCTGCATGCACAGCAAACTCCCTACTGCATGCTCCACTACTTCAGCTACTGATAACCTTTTTTTCTTTTTTTCTTCCACACTTGGTTAGGCTCAGGGGTTACACATGGCTACGGCCTAAGAAATTACTCCTTGCTTTGGGCCAGAGCTGTGGCATAAGCAGTAAGGCACACTAGCCTAGGAAGAACAGTGGTTCAATCCCCTGGTGTCCTATATGGTCCTTCAAGCCAGGAGCAGTTTTTAAGCAAAGAACCAGGAGTAAATTCTGAGTGTCACATTGTGAGGCCCATAAACTCAAAAATAAGAAATTGCAGGGGCTGGAGAGACAGCACAGCGGTAAGGTGTTTGCCTTAGACACAGAAGGATGGCAGTTCAAATCCCGGCATCCCATATGGTCCTGCCATATGGAGCCTGCCAGGAGCAATTTCTGAGCATAGAGCCAGGATTAACCCCTGAGCGCTGCCAGGTGTGACCCAAAAGCCAAAATCCCCCCCAAAAAATAAATAAATAAAAAAGAAATTACTCCTGCTTGGGGGAACCATATGGAAAGCCAGGAATTGAAAAAAAAAAGTTATAGTTATGTCCTAGGTTACTGCCTGCCAGGCAACTGCCCTAAAGCTTCTCCACCACTCCGGTCTAAAGATTACTACTTTTTATTGGAACAACTAGCTTTCACGTTGATGTATTCAACAATCAGTTTTCTTATAAAACTAAAAGAGTCTTAAGCATAAGTTCTTTTTCTGCTCTAAATTTGAGTCTACAAAGATAGAGTGCAAATATATGAAGGAGCAGAATCACATACTTACCATCAAGTAAGCTTCAGACTTTATGTTCAATTAATACTTCTCATGTTTTGGTTCCTATATAACACCTAAAAATCATGTTACAATTCAAATTATAATTCGATGGGTCTAAGAATTGATGTAATAATGTATTAGATGGAGGACACTTTTAATTCTTGCCCAGTAAAAAGAAATAAGGATTAATATTTTATATGCTGTATTCATGATTTTTACATAATAAAAATTATTGTATATTTTAGATTCCTTTAGGAATCTGAAAAATATTGATTTATATTAAAAAATACATAAAATAGGGGGCAGTGTGGCCTGGGGTGTTATTAGTGTGTGAGCATGAGCTAGAGTATGCAAGGTAAATGTGTGCGCCCACCCAAGTGCCCCTCCCCTGCCTACACTTTGATCTTATTTGATCTGGTCTAACCCCAATCCTCAGCCCCACCAGGGTCAACACAAGATGAGATAAACCTCCCTCCTGCTTAACCCTCCTACTTGTGCCCTGTGGAATTAGTCCTTCCCAGAAGCAGCACCATCACCTGAGGCCTAGTTCAGTCTCTACCTAGAGTTGGTTCCCAGAAGTCCAGTGCTCAGATGTGATGAATTGATCAGATAAGGGAGGACCAGAGGTTCGCCTCCCTGGTCACTGATTTATCAAAGGCAATTCTGATCTGAGCCTGGAATAAAAAAAAATACATAAAATATATGTTAATAAAATAAAAATTAATGGAGTATTTAGATACTGCTTGCATTAATCTTGAGGGAATCTCCTAAAGTTCCATGGGCCCTCTTGACTATTCTCTGTCAAGTTTATTTACATTTCAATAAAAGAAGCTGTAGAGGTCCCTGTTATGCTTTACCTTGTCCACATTGACAACCTTGCAATTCATTGAGGCTTCATGATGGGGCCAAAGCAGTGGTGCAAGAGGTCAGCAGTCTGCTTGATAGCACTAACCTAGGAAGCACCACGGATCATTCCCCCGGCGTTCTATGTGATTCCCCAAACAATGAGCAATTTCTAAGCACAGAACTAGGAATGACCCCTGAACATTACTGGGTGTAGCTCAAAGACCAAGAAATATAAAAAAAATAAAGTTATTGATCATGGTAGCTCAGGGGAACATATGGGAAGCCATAAACAAACCCTGGTCCTTCCAGGTTCTGCCTTGTGAAAAAGGAAATGCCCTACTACTGTGCTAAATCACTAACCCCTCAATTTAATATTTTTAAGACTATTTATTTTTTTCATCGTGATCGGTATTTGATGTGAATTAAACCTAGCAATGATCTGGAGTAATATTTATCAGAACACAGGTAATTAACAAAATTAAGCCTGGTGTTTTTCCATGTAAAGCATGTTCTCTAATGCATAAGCTATCATTCTTTTCTCTTGATTAATTTGTATATTATCAGACTGAATTTTATTTTATTTAATGCTTTGCTCAGAGCTATACCCTGCATGAGTTACACCTGGATATGCACTAAAAATTGCTCCAGTTGGAGCAGGATATGAAATGCCAGTGGATCGAACCAGGATCTGTCATAGGTTAACTTGTGCAACTCTAATGCAATGCTGCTACCCTTGAAAACATTTTTTTATTTTAACTTTTGGGCCACACTTGTTGACACTGAGGGGTAACTCCTGGCTATGTGTTCAGAACTCGATCCTGGCTGAGGGATCATATGGGATGCTGGGGGATCTAACTGCATTCCATCCTAGGTTTGACTATGCAAGGAAAATGCACTATAGTATGTACCACAGTACTGTCCCCTTCACAGCAGTTTTTTGGCCACACCTGATAATGCTCAGGGATTACTCATTGCTATATGCTCAGAAACTGCTCCTGCTATGGGGACCATATGGAATGATAGGTAATCAAACCAATGTCTGCTTTAGATTAGGGCTTGACAGGCAAGCGCCCTACCACTTGCACCACTACTCTGGTCCCTAGAATATTTTTTTAATGGAAACATGTGTTCTCAGATTCACATTCACTGTATTCTACAACAAATTTTCATATATTACTAAAAGACTCTAAATCATAAGATTGTTCTGCTCTAAATTTGGAGTCTACAAAGGTAGAGTACAAATATATAAAGAATCAAAGTAACACATATACTATAAAATAAGCTTCAGACTTCATATTTAATTAATATTTTTCTTGTTTTGGTTCCTATATATCACCTGAAAATATTGTTACAATTCAAACTATTATTTAGTAGATCTATAATTTGATGTAACAATTTATTAGATAGTGGACACTTTTACTTCTTGCCCAATAAAAAGAGGAAAGTATTAAGTATCTATATCTTCATATTTTTACATAATAAAAATTAGTGTCTATTATAGAATGCTCAAAGTAATCGGAAAAATTGTTGATTTATTATAAAATGTAAAAAATTCAGAAAATATATATTAATAAAATAAATGATCATAGAAAATTTAGATACTGCTTGCATCAATCTTGAGGTATTCTGCCAATCACTTCTGAGAAGTTCTATGGCCCCAAATAACATTTCTCCATCATGTATATCTATAAATACAAGAGGGTAAGAAGGTTTCTGTCATGCTTTAGCTTGTCCACATTGACCACAATTGCAATGCAATGAGGCCTCATTATGGGGCTGGAGCAATGCCGCGGTGGTAGACTGTTTTTCTTGCATGTGCAAACCTTGGACAGAATGCAGTTTCATCTCATGGCATCCCATATGGTTCCCCAAGCCATGAACAAATTCTTTATTTTTTTTTTGAGGGTGGCCACATCCATTTGATTCTCAAGGGTTTCTCATGGCTATGGGCTCAGAAGACGCTCATGGCTGGGGAGAGGTCATAAAGGATGCAAGGAATCCAATTTGGTCAGTTCTAGTCTAGCGCTTGCAGGGCAGATGCTGTACCTCTAGTGCCACCACTCCAGCCCTAAGCCATGAGCAATTTCTGAGCTCATAGACAGGAAAAAACCCTGAACAACACCAGTATGGCACAAAAGCAAACAAAAAAAAGAAAAAAGAAAGGAATTGCACCTGGAACCTAGGGGTACATAAGGGATTTCCAGGTAAATACTCAGATCCAACATGGTTTGGCCATATGCATGGAATATGCCCAGTCATTGAGTTAAATATCCAGCCACTTAATTCAATATTTTTAGGAATATTTAATTTTTTTCTTGATGGGTGTTTTACTTGAGTCAAACCTAGCATTTAGAGTAAGCCTTTATCAAAACACAGAACTCCATACAATTTAAGAAAATAAGCCTAGGGTTTTACCATGTGAAGCATGCTCTGTAATGCATAAAGCTATCATCCTATACTTCTTCTCTAATATGTATATTATTAGATTGAATTTTATTTTATTTAATATTTTCTGGGAGTGCTACTCTCTCTGACTCTCAAGAGTTACTCCTGGCTATGAACTCAGAAATTGCTCCTGGCTTGGAGAATGTTATAGGATGCCAGGAGATTGAAGTCTACAAAGATAGAGTGCAAATATATGAAGGAGCAAAGTCACATACTTACTACCAAATAAGCTTCAGACTATATTCAATTAATACTTCTTATGTTTTGGTTCCTATATATCACCTAAAAATCTTATTACAATTCTAATTATTATTTAGTAGGTCTATAATTTGATGTAACAATTTATTAGATAGAGGACATTTTAATTCTTGCCCAAAAGAAAGAGATATGTATTAAGTTTCTATAAAGTGTCTGTGCATAGATTTACATAATAAAAATTAACGTCTATATAAGAATGCTGGTCAACATTGAACACATTTGCAATGCAATGAGGCCCTATGATGATAGTGACTTGGCCTTGCATGCACTAACTTAGGACAACCTAGGATCAATCCCCCAGAATCCATATGGTCCCCCAAGCCAGGAGCAATTTCTCAGACCATAGCCAGGATTAACCCTGGAAATCACTCGGTTTGGCCAATAAAACAAAAAAAATTTATGAAAATTTGCTCCTCGCAGGTTTAGTGGAACATATTGGCAGCTAGGAAACTAACTCTGGTCCACTCCATTTCAATCTTGTGAAAAGAAAATGCCCTGCTACTGTTATAACTCTCCAGCCCTCAATTTGATAGTTTTAATACTATGTAATTTTTTATCTGATGTTTGTTTGATTTGATTCAAACTAGCAATATTCTGGAGTATTCTTCATCAGAACACAGGGCTACAACCATGAAATTAAACCTGAGGTTTACATGTGAAGCATGTTCTCTAAAGCATAAAGCTATCATCCTTTTCCTCTTCTCTAATTTTTATATTATAGACAGAATTTTGTTTTATTTTATATGCTTATTATTTTGCTGGAGGCTATACCCATTGTTGCTCTGGAGTTACTCCTTGCTATGTGCTCAGATATCAGTCTAGTCTAGAGCTATATAGGATGCCAAGGGATTGAAGTGCAGTCTGTCATACGTTAGCATATGAATTGCAAATGCAATACCGCTTGCACCAACAATCCTGCACCGGGGAAAAAAAAAACTTTTTTTCATTTTTTTTCTTTCTGGGCTATTCTCAATGAAGTTCAGTGGCAAATTATGGCTATGCGCTCAGAAATTCCCTCTTTCATAGATTTGGCTTGCAACAGTATGCAATATCACTTGCACCAATGCTCAGGGTTCTGGCAAAAATTTTTATGTTTTGCATTTTGGGCCACACTGCTGACACTCAGGGGTTACTCTTGGCTATGTGCTCAGAAATCGCTCCTGTTTGAGAGACCATATGGGACTCCAGTGTATTGAACGATGGTGTGTCCTTGCATTCAAGCAAGCAAGGCAAACTTCCAACTCCATGCTCCACCATTTCAGCAGCTGAAACCTTTTTTGGTTTGTTTGTTTGTTTTTGCTTTTCTGTTACCACACCTGGTAACACTCAGGGTTTTTTTCCCTGGTTATGAAATGAGAAATAGCTCCTGGCTTGGGCACTGGGCTGTTGTACAAAGAGTAAGGAGTCTGCCTTGCTGTGCTGACCTAGGACAGATAGTGTTTCGATGCCCTGGCATCCTAATGGTCCCCCAAGCCAGGAGAGATTTCTGAGCGCATAGCCAGGAGTAAACTCTGAATGTTACTGGTGTTTCCCCAAAACCAAGAAAATAAAAAAAAAAAAATTGCTCCTGGCCAATTATGGGGGAACATATGGGATGCTGGGAAATGAACCCAGGTCCAACATGTTTCGGCTGTATTCAAGGAAAATGTTCTGCCACTGTGCTAACTCTCCAGCCCCTAAAGTTGATGTTTTTAAGACTATTAAATTTTTTGTCTTGATGTATGTCAAACCTAACAATATTCTGGAGTAATTCTTTAACAGAACACAGGGATCCAATCAAAAAATTAAACCTGGGGTTTTGATGTTCTCTAAAGCATAAATCTATCATCCGGGGCCAGGGCTGTGGCGCTACAGGTAAGGTGTCTGCCTTGCCAGTGATAGCCTAGGACGGACTGTGTTTTGATCCCCGGCATCGATCCCTGGCATCCCATATGTTCCCCCAAGCCAAGAGCGACTTCTGAGCTCATTGCCAGGAGTAACCCCTGAGCGTCACCGGGTGTGGCACAAAAAACAAAAACAAAAAGCTATCATCCTTTTCCTCTTCTCTAATTTTTATATTATAGACAGAATTTTGTTTGATTTTATTTGTTTTATATTTTGCTGGGGACTACACACGGTGAAGCTCTGAATTTTTTCCTTGTTATGTGCTCAGAAATCACTCCTGGCTAGAATGTTATAGGATGCCCAGGATTGAACAGCAGTCTGTCATATATTAGCATATGCATTGCAAATGCAATATCGCTTGTACCAACAATCCTGCACCTGGAAAAAAAACATTTTCTTCTAATTTTTTCTTATTGGCCATTCCCAGCGAGGCTCAGGGGTAAATCATGACTATGCGCTCAGAAATTCCTCCTCTCATAGGTTTTTACATGCAATGGTGTGCAATATCACTTGCAATAATGCTCAGGGCCCTGGAAAAAAATTTTTTTTGCATTTTAAGCCACACTGGTGACACTCAGAGGTTACTCCTGGCTACGTGCTCAGAAATTCCGACTGTCATAAGTTTTTGCATAACGGTGTGCAATATCATATGCACCAATGCTCAGGGCCTAGGAAAAAAAATTTTTTTTACATTTTGGGCCACATTGGAGACACTCAGGAGTTACTCCTGGTATGTGCTCAGAAATCGCTCCTGTTTGGGGGACCATATGGGACTCCAGTAGAGTGAACCATGCTGCGTCCTAGGTTCGTGCATGCAAGGGAAACTCCTTACTGCATGCTCCAACACGCCAGCCGCTGAACAATATATATATATATATATATATACACACACACACATACACATATATATTTGCTTTTCTATTACCACACCTGGTAACACTCAGGGGTTATTCCTGGCTATGCAATGAGTAATTACTCCTGACTTGTGGCCAGAGCTTTTGTACAAGCTGTAAGGATTCTGCCTTGCTTGTGTTGCTTGGATCTTGTTTTGAAACCTAGGCATCCTATATATTCCCCCAAGCCAGGAAAGATTTCTGAGCAAAAAGCAACGAGTAAACCATGAATGTTACCGGTGTGACCCCAAAACCAAGAAAATTAAAAAGAAAAAACATCCTCCTGGCCAGTTATGGGGAACAAATGGGATGCTGGGTGCTGGGAAATGAACCCAGGTCCATGCTGTTTTGGCTGTGTGCAAGGAAAATGCCCTGCCACTGTGCTAACTCGCCAGCCCCTCAAGTTGATGTTTTTAAAACTATGTAATTTTTCATCTGATGGGTGTTTGATTTGATTTAAATCTAACAATATTCTGGAGTAATTTTTTATCAGAACACAGGGCCACAACCATGTAATTAAACCTGGGGTTAAACATGTGAAGCATGTTCTCTAACACATAAAGCTCTCATTCTTTTCCTCTTCTCTAAATTTTATATTAGCAGACAGAATTATGTTTTATTTTATATATATAACATTTTGCTGGGTCTACACCCAGTGGCGCTCTGGAGTTACTACTCTTGGCTATGTGCTCAGAAATCACTCCTGGCTATAACGATATAGGATGCCGAGGATTAAAGCACAGTCTGTCATATGTGAGCATATGCATTGCAAATAAAAAACCCTTGCACCAACACTCCTGCACCTGAAAAAAAAAAAAAAAAACTATTCTCTTTATTTTCTTTTTGGGACATTCCTAGTGAGGCTCAGGGGTAAATCATGTCTATGAGCTCAGAAATTCCCTCTGTCAAAGGTTTTCGCGTGCAACAGTGTGCAATATCATTTGCACCAATGCTCAGGCCCCTGGAAATTTTTTTTTGCATTTTTGGCCACATTGGGGACACCCAGGGGTTACTCCTAGCTATGTTCTCAGAAATCGCTCGTGTTTGGGACCATTTGGGACTCCAGTGCATTGAATCATGGTGCATTCTAGGTTCGTGCATGCAAGGCAAACTCCCTACTGCATGCTCCACCACGCCAGCTGCTGAATTTTTTTTTTCTGTTACCGAACCTGGAAAACTCAGGGGTTATTCATGGCTATTCAAAAAGACATTGCTCCTGGCTTGGGGCTGGAGCTGTTATACAAGCGGTAAGGAGTCTGCCTTGCCCTTGCTGGCTTAGGATGTATTGTGTTTCGAAGTCCTGGCAATTCCGTAATGTCCCCAAGCCAGGAGGTATTTCTGAGTGCATAGCCAGGAGTAAATCCTGAATGTCACTGGTGTGGCCCCAAAACTAAGAAAAGTAAAAAGAAAAAGAATTGCTCTTGCCTAGTAGTGGGGGATCATATGGGATACTGGGATGCCAGAAATGAACCCAGGTCCAACCTGTTTCATGTGTGCAATAAAAATGCCCTGCAATGTGCTAACTCTCCAGCCCTTCAAGTTGATATTTTTAAGACTATTTAAATTTTTGTCTTGATGGGTGTTGGATGTGAGTCAAACCAAGCAATATTCCGGAGTAATCCTATAATAGAACACAGAGCTCCAACCAAGAAATTAAACCTGGGGTCTTATGTGAAGCATGTTCTCTATCGATAAAGCTATCATCCTGTTCCTAATCTCGAATTTTTATATTATAGACAGAATTTTGTTTTATTTTACATATTTTATATTTTGCTGTGGGCTACACCCTGTGAGATACTTCTTGCTATATGCTCAGATCACTCCTGCCTTGGAGAACAATATACGATGCCAGGGGATTGAGCAGAAGTCTGTCATATGTTAGCGTATGCATTGCAAATGCAATACCGCTTGCAACAACACTATTGCACCTGGAAATTTTTTTTTTTGCTTTTTAGCCAATCCTAGTGGGGCTCAGAGGTAAATCATGGCTATGGGTAAAGAAGTTCCTCCTGTCATAAATCTTCACTCTTGTTTATCATCACTCTTGTTTGGGGGACCATATTGGACTCCAGTGGATTGAACCATGGTGCGTCCTAAATTTGTGCATGCAAGGCAAACTCCTTACTGCATGCTCCACCACTCCAGCCGCTGAAAAAAAGAATTTTTTTTTTTTTGCGTTTCTTCTACCACACCTGGTAACACTCAGGGTTTTTTCCTGGCTATGCAAAGAGAAATTGCTCCTGGCTTGGGGCCTGAGCTGTTGTACAAGTGGTAAGAAGTCTGCCATGCTTGTGCTGGCCTAGGATGGTTCGTGTTTCAATGCCCTGGCATCCCATATAATCCCCCACAAAAGGAGTGATGTCTGAGGGCACAGCCAGGAGTAAACCCTAAATGTTACCAGTGTGGCCCCAAAACCTAGAAAATTAAAAAGAAAAAAATTAATTTTTTATCAGTTATGGGGGAACATTTGAGATCCTGGGATGCCAGGAAATAAACCCAGGTCCATACTCTTTCAGCTGTGTCCAAGGAAAATGCCCTGCCACTGTACTACCTCTCCATCCCCTTAAGTTGACATTTTTAAGACTATGTAATTTTTAGTCTTGATGGATGTTTGATGTGAGTCAAATCTAGCAATATTCTGGAGTAATCATTTATCAGAACACAGAGCTCCAACGAAAAAATTAATCCTGGGGTCTTATCATGTGAAGCACATTCTCTAACACATAAAGCTACTTTTTTGTTCCTCTTCTCTAATATTTATATTATCAGACTGAATTTTATTTTATTTTATATTTTGCTCCCATTTGACCCAGCTATTCGACTCCTAGGAATATACCCTAAGAACACAAGAATACAATACAAAAAACCCTTTCTCACTCCTATATTTATTGCAGCACTATTCACAATAACCAGGCTCTGAAAACAACCAAGATGCCCTTCAACAGACTAATGGCTAAAGAAAGTGTGATACATATATACAATGGAGCTCAGTTTCCAGATTTTGGAGGAATCTCCATAACGCTTTCCATAGAGGTTGGACTAGATGGCATTCCCACTAGCAGTGGATAAGAGTTCCTTTCTCTCCACATTCCTGCCAGCACTGATTGTTCTCATTCTTTGTGATGTATGTCAATCTCTGTGGTGTGAGATGGGATTTCATCATTTTGATTTGCATCTCCCTGATGATTAGTGGTGAGGAGCATTTATTCATGTGCCTTTAGGCCATTATATTTCTTTTTTATCAAAGCTTCTGTTCATTTCCTCTCCCCATTTTTTGATGGGATTAGATGTTTTTTTATTGTAAATTTCTGTCAGTGACCTGTATATTTTTGCATATTAGCCCCTTATCTGATGGGTGTTGCATGAATAATTTCTCCCACTTGGTGGGTGAATCTTGTATCCTGGGCACTATTTCTTTTGAGGTGCAGAAGCTTCTCAGTTTAATTTATTCCCATCAGTTTCCTCCTTGAAGATGCCTTTAGTCTCAATGTCATGGAGTGTTTTACTGACGTGTTGTTCTATATACCATATGGTACCAGGTATGTTATCAAGGTCTTTAATCCATTTGGATTTTACAATTGTACATGATGTTACCTGGGGGTCTAAGTTCACTTTTTGGCAAGTGGCGAATCAGTTCTGCAAGCACCACTTGAAGAGATTTTCCCTGCTCCACTTAGGATTTATTGCTCCTTTGTCAAAAATTACGTAATTGTATGTCTGTGGAACATTGTCTGAGAACTCAACCCTATTCCACTGATCTGAGGGTCTGTCTTTATTCCAATACCATGCTGTTTTGATAACTATTGCTTTGTAGTAGTTTCAAGTTGGGGAAAGTAATGCCTCCCATTTTCCTTTTCCCTAGGAGTGCTTTAGCTATTCGAGGGTGTTTATTGTTCCAGATGAACTTTATAAGTGTTTGATCCACTTCTTTGAAGAATGTCATGGGTATTTTTAAGGGGATCACATTAAATCTGTATAATACTTTGGGGAGTATTGCCATTTAATGATGTTAATCCTGCCTATCCATGAGCAGGGTATGTGTTTCCATATCCATGTGTCTTTTCTTTTCTTGGAGCAGGGATTTATAATTTTTTGTATAGGTCCTTCACATCGTTGATCAAGTTGACTCCAAGATATTTGAGTTTGTGTGGCACTAATGTGAATGGGATTGCATTCTTGACTTCCTTCTCTTCCCTATCATTATGTGTGTACAAAAAGGCCATTGATTTCTGTGTGTTAATTTTGTAGCCTGCCACTTGCTATCTGAGTCTATTGTTTCTAGAAGCTTTTTGTTAGAGTCTTTAAGGTTTACTAAGAAGACTATAATGTCATCTGCAAACAATGAGAGCTTGACCTCTTCCTTTCCTATCTGGATTCCCTTGATATATTTTTTTGCCTGATTGCTATAGCAAGAACTTCCAGTTCTATGTTGAAGAGGAGTGGTGAGAATAGGCAGCCTTGTCTTGTACCATAATTTAGAGAAAAGGCATTTAGTTTTTCTCCATTGAGGATAATGTTTACCATTGACTTGTGGTAGATGGCTTCAACTAGACTGAGAAAGGTTCCTTTCATTCCCATCTTGCTGAGAGTTTTGATCAAGAATGTGTTTTGGACCTTATCAAATGCTTTCTCTGCGTCATTGATATGATCATGTGATTTTTATTTTTCTTCTTGTTGATGTTGTGTATGATATTGATAGATTTACGGATGTTAAACCTCCTTGCATTCCTGTGATTACCCTTTGGATCTCTGAAATATCTGTCGTGATCTCACCCTTTTCATTTCTAATATGGGTTATCAGGTTTCTCTCTCTTTGTGAAGTTTTCCATTGGTCTATCAATCTTGTTTGTTTTTTTCAAAGAACCAACTTCTGTTTTCGTTGATCTTTCAGATTGTTTTTTGGTTTTCCACTTCATTGATTTCTGCTTTCAGCTTTGTGATTTCCTTCTGCCTCCCTATTTTTGGTTCCTTTTGTTGCTCGTTTTCTAATTTTTTGAGCTGCATCATTAAGTTATTCAGATATGCCTCTTCTTCCTTCCTGATGTGTGCTTGTAGAGCTATAAATTTTTCTCTCAGGACCACTTTTGCTGTGTCCCGTAGATTCTGGCAGTTTGTATCTTCATTATCATATGTTTCCAGTATAGTTTTGATTTCCTTTTTGATTTCATCTCGGACCCACTGATTGTTCAGTAGCACGGTGTCTAATTTCCAGTTCTTAAAATTTTTCTTCTGTGTGCCTTTGTAGTTAACATCTAATTTCAGAGCCTTGTGGTCAGCAAAGTTAGCCTGCAAGATTTTTATCCTCTTGATTTTATGGAGGTATGTTTTATGTGTCAGCATGTAGTCTATCCTAGAGAATGATCCATGTACATTGGAAAAGAATGTGTACCCAGGTTTTTTGGGATGGAGTGTCCCAGCGATCAGTCAAGAAAAAGATATCAAGGGAATCCAGATAGGAAAGGAAGAAGTCAAGCTCTCATTGTTTGCAAACAACATGATACTCTACTTAGAAACCCCAAAGACTCTACCAAAAAGCTTCTAGAAATAATAGACTCATATAGCAAGGTGGCAGGCTACAAAATTAACACACAGAAATCAATGGCCTTTTTGTACACACATAATGATAGGGAAGAGAAGGAAGTCAAGAATGCAATCCCATTCACATTAGTGCCACATACAAAGAAAACTATAAATCCCTGCTCCAAGAAATAAGAGAGGATACATGGAAATGGAAATACATACCCTCTTTATGGATTGGCAGGATTAACATCATTAAAATCTCAATACTCCATTCGACCCAGCTATTCCACTCTTAAGGATATGCCCTAAGAACACAAGAATACAATACAAAAACTCCTTCCTCACACGTATATTTATTGCAGCACTATTCACAATAGCCAGGCTCTGGAAACAACCAAGATGCCCCTCAACAGACGATTGTCTAAAGAAACCGTGGTACATATATACAATGGAATATTATGCAGCTGTCAGGAGAAATGAAGTCATGAAATTTTCCTATACATGGATGTACATGGAATCTATCATGCTGAGTGAAATATGTCAGAGAGAAAGAGAGAGACGTAGAATAGTCTCACTCATCTATGGGTTTTAAGAAAAATAAATGTCATTTTTGCAACAATCCTCAGAGACAATGAGAGAAGGGCTGAAACTTCCAGCTCACTTCATGAAGCTCACCACAAGGAGTGGTGAGTGCAATTATAGAAATAACAACACAGAGAACTACCATAATCATGTGAATGAATAAAGGAACTGGAAAGCCTGTCTGGAGTACAGTTGGGGGTGGGTTGGGATGGAGGGAGATTTGGGACATTGGTGGTGGGAATATTGCACTGGTGATTGGGGTGTTCTTTACATGACCAAAACCTAATCACAATCATATATGTAATCAAGATTTTTAAATAAAAAAAAAACAGCTGGTGAAAAAAAAATAAGGCCCGTTGTGGATGCCTTTTTCCCCTGCATGGACGGTTGTGGAATTTCCAAAGAGATGCTTGGCATTACATTTTCAGTCTGCTTTTGACTATCTCTTTTTTTTAAATATCAGGCAAAATTATGGCCGCTATCAAATAAGTTGGCTCAGAAATTCCAGCACCAAAGATTATTTTGAGAACCCCTTTCTGGACAATAGCCATTCCTAAAAGCAAAGACAATACTTTTTCTCCCTTTTTCAAATATGTCATTGCAGCTGCATTTTCTGGTAATCAATGAGAAACCAGAATGCAGAACCTGGCTACTGACTATTGACCCTCCTTTAGAAATAGGAAAATTCATTTTTGGGGATTTGGGTCCTCATTTACTGAACCTCTAAAACAATAGTGTACATTCCAGTAAATATAAAGCTCCTAGATATTTTCTACTCCCTCCTAATCCTAATTTTGCATTTAAAGTAAGCTTGCAAAGAGTTAACCGTGAGTTGTAACCTACTCCTGTAACCTAGAATTTTTATAGTCACACCCATTGCACACCCATTGCAATGTTGTACCTTGCTTTGTGATTATAATTATTCTTCACCTATGGCTAATTTTACCCTATAAATTCCCCTGCTCAAAAAATTAAACTTGTCGCATTTCTGCCAGAAGATGTATTGACCCCACATAATCTGTGTGGTATCATTATTTCATATTTCATATTCGACTGCTTGTGTGACCCATTTTCCTCTCATTGAAGGATTTGCTCCCCACTAGAGATGCTGAGATGCAAGACGCCTGCGGCGTAAAAGTTCTTGCTCTGCTCTAAATTTGGATTCTACAAAGATAGAATGCAAATATATGAAGGAGCAAAGTCACATATTTACGATCAAATAAGCTTCAGACTATATATTCAATTAATACTTCACATATTTTGGTTCCTATATATCATTTACAACTCATGTTAAAATTTAAATTATAATTCAATAGGTCTATGATTTGATGTAATAATTGATTAGATGGGAGATACTTTTACTTGTTACCCAATGAAAAGAGATAAGTATTAGTAATTGATCTGATGTGTTTTCATGATATTACATAATACAATTATCTTCTATTTTAGAATGCTTTAAGGTAACTGAAAAATATTGATTTATATTAAAAATAAAAATACATACAATAGGGGCCGTGTGGCCTGGGTGTGGTAATGAGTGTTTGAGCATGAGCGTGAGCATGATTGGTGCAAGAGTAGGTTGTGCGCCCACCCCAGCGCACCTCCCCCTACTATACCTTTATATTATTTGATCAGGTTGAACACCCACCCTCAGACAAGCCAGGATCAACCAGAGATGAGAAAAACCTCCCTCCTCTGAAGCCCCTTGCTTGGACCTTATGCAGTGAGACCTTCCTGGAGTCAGCGGCATAGTTCAGTCCCAGCTCAGAGTTGGCTCCTAGGGGTTCAGTGCTCGATGTGAATTGATCAGATAAATGAGACCCGGAGGTTCACCTCCCAGGTTACTGATTTATCAAAGACAATTCAGATCTGACCCTGGAATAAAAAAATAAATAAAATATATGTTAATAAAAGAAAGATTAATGGAGTATTTAGATACTGCCTGCAGTAATCTTGAGTGAATCTCCCAAACACTACTCAGAAGGTCCATGTGCCCCATTGACAGTTCTCAGTCAAGTTTATCTACATTTCAATGCAGGAAGCTAAAGAGTTACCTCTTTAATGTCATTCTCACATTGACAACCCTTGCAATGGAATGAGGCCTCATAATGGAGCCAGAGCATTGGAGAAAGTGGTAGGCTTTCTTTTTGATCATGCTAACCTAGGACTTACCATGGTTCATTCCCCAGGGGTTCAATATGATTCCTCAACTAATGAACAATTTATAAGTATAGAGTTAGGAATACTGAATGTTACTGGGTGTGGCCCAAAGACCAAGAAAAGTTAAAAAAAAAAAAAAAGAAAGAAATTGCTCCTGGTAGCTCAAGAGCATATATGGCAAGCCTGGAAACAAATACAAGTCCATCCAGATTCAGCCTTGTGCAAAGGAAATGCCCAGCTACTGTGCTAACTCTCCAACCCTTCAATTTAATAATTTTAAGACTATTCATTGTTTTCATCTTGATGTGAGTTAATCGTAGCAATTTCTGAAGTAATACTTTATCAGAACACAGAGCTTCAGGTAATTAAAGAAATTGATTCTGAGGTTTTACCATGTAAAGTAACTAATGTCATGTTGAAAGTCATAAAAGTCAGGAATCAGTGACAATTAAAGTAAACAGAAAGAATGTGGAAGAGTGTCTAATGTTTAAAATTGGTGGCATAAAGCCTATTTGTGCTGAATGTGTATTGTTGGGATGGTTCAGCCTCTGTTAGTGGCTGACCATGTGTCACTGTGATGTGAAGTTTGCTGAAAAAGAGAAGTGTCTTTCAAAGTAGATAGCAGGAGTGAGGAAGTAGACTGTTTTGAGGGCCAGAAACCTTTACTTATGGAAGAGTCAGTAAGAGAATAACAAGCCCAACCTTTGTGTAGTGTAACTGAGAATGATCTTTGTAGCTAAATGTTGCCATGCCAATTGTGTGCTATAGAATAGTTTGAAGGGATGAATATCCCCATCATCCAAGCCCCTTGGAAACTTCCCCTACCCATGTCTTCCTGCCCCCCCCCCCCACCAACTGCAGTATACCCTTGGCCCAACATTCAGAAGTTTCAATTCAAACAAGACCCAGTGTGGCTCAGGAGTTATTGCTGGCTATGCACTCAGAAATCACTCCTGGCTTGGAGAACGATATGGTATGCCATTGGATCAAACTATGGTCTGTCACAGTTTTGTCCTAGCAACTGTAATGCAATACAAAATTAGCACAAATGCTAAGGCAGCTGAGAAAATTTTTTTTTGCATTTTCATCACCAATTACTAACACTCAGGGGTTACTCCTGGCTATGCACTCAGAAAATGCTCTTAGCTTGTGGCCAAATAGGTGGTGCAAGTGTTAAGGCATCTGTCTTGCCCAAGCAAACCTAGAGGTTCTATTCTCCAGTGTCCCAAGCCAGGAGCAATTTCTGGGCATATAGCCGTAGTAACTCCTGAAAGTCAGGAGGTATTCTACCAATCATTCTCAGAAGTTCCATGGGTCCGATTGACATTTCTCGGTCATGTGTATCTATATTTTAATACAAGAGGGTAAGGAGGTTCCTGTCATGCCTTAGCTTGTCCACATTGACCACCACTGCAATGCAATGAGGCCTCATGATGGGACCAGAGCTGTGCTGCAGGTGGTAGGCTGTTTTCCTTGCATGTGCAAACCTTGGATAGAAAGCAGTTCCAGACCCTGGCATCCCATATTTTCCCCAATCCATGAGCAACATTTTTTTTTGTTTCTTGGGGCCACACTCATTTGATGCTCAGAGGTTACTTATGGCTATGAACTCAGAAATCGGTCATATCCCATATGGGACATATGGGATGCCAAAAATACAACCTGTTCATTCTAGGCTAGGGCTTGCAGGGCTGATGCTGTAACACTAGTGCCACCACTCCAGCCCCAAGACATGTTCAATTTCTGACCGCATTGCCAGGAAAAACTCCTGAACAACACTGTATGTCACAATAAATAAATAAATGAAAAAATTGCACCTGGCATCTCAGGGGTACATATGGGATGCCAGGTAAAAATCTAGATTCATCCTGGTCATCTGCAAGGAATATGCCCAGTCACTGAGCTAAATATCAAGACACTCAATTTCATATTTTTAGTACTTCTGAAGTTTTTGCTTGATGGGTGTTTTATTTGAGTCAAACCTAGCAATATTCTAGAGTAATCCTTTTCGAGAACACGGAACTCCATGCAATTCAAGAAATTAAACCTGGGGATTTACCATGTGAAGCATGTTTTTAATGCATAAAGCTATCATCCTGTGCCTCTTCTCTAATATATATATATATATATATATGTATATATATATATGTATATGTATATATATATAATGAATGAATTTTATTTTATTTTATTAAATATTTTGTTGGGGGGCTACACTCACTGACACTCAAGAGATACTTTTGGCTATGCACTCCGAAATTGCTCCTGGCTTGGAGAACATTATAGGATTACAGGATATTGAACATGATCTGTCGTAAGTTTGTCATAATACTACTTACACTAACACTCCTAAAACTGGAAAAAATGTTTTTTGCTTTTTGTAACATACCCAGTGACCCTGAGGGGTAAATCATGGCTAATCACTTAGCAATGGCTCATGGCTTGGAGAATGATATGGGATGCCCATGTGTCAAACCGTGGTCTACATTGTAATTCACTTTTGCATGTAAACTGTATGCAAACAACATGCATCAATGCTCTAGCCAATGGATAAAAATATTTTTCTTTGCGTTTGGGCCACACTCGGTGACACTTAGAGGTTACTCTTGGCTATGCATGCAGAAATCACACCTGGTTTGGGGGACCATGTGGAGGTCCAGTGAACTAAAGCACAGTGCATCCTAAGTTTGTGTATGCAAGGCAAGCAACCTACTACATGCTCCACCACTCCATTCACTGAATACTTTTATTTTTGCTCTTTTGTCCACACATGGTAATGCTCAGGGGTTACTCCTAGCTCTGGGCTCAAAATTGCTCCTGATTTCAGGCCGGAGAGGTGACGCAAGCATAAGCTGCATGCCTTGCCCATGCTAGCCTAGGAAAGACATTGGTTCAATCGCCTGGTATCCAATATGGTCCCCCAAGCCAGGAGCAATTATTGAGCATATAGCCAGGAATAAATTCTAAATGTCACTGCATGTGGACCATAAACCAAAGAAAAGAGGGAAAGAATTTGCTCCTGGTTTGGGGAACCACATGAGATGCCAGGAATCAAAAAAAGATGTGTCCTAGGCTACTGCAATTTGTTTTCAGATTCACCTTCACATGTATTCAACAAATAGTTTTCTTATACAACTAAAAGTGTCCAAAGAATTAAGTTCCTGTTCTTCTCTAAATTTGGGGTCTACAAAGATAGAGTGCAAATATATGAAAGAGCAAAGTCACATACGTACTACCAAATACATCAGACCTTATATTCAATTAATACATCTCATATTTAGGTTCCTATATATCACCAAAAGTTCATGTTACAATTCAAATTATAATACAATATTTCATATATGATTTGATGTAATAATTTATTAGATTAGGACACTTTTACTTCTTGCTTAATGGAAAGAGATAAGTATTAAGATTTTATATGATGTGGTTTCATGATGTCACATAATAAAATTTAGCTTCTACTTTAGAATGCTTTAAGGAATCTCCAAAAATTGTTGATTTATATTAAAAATAAAGAATACATAAAAGATATGTTAATAAAAGTAAAATTAATGCAGTATTTAGATACTGCTTGCATTAATCTTGAGGAAAAATCTCAATCACTACACAGATGTTCCATGGGCCCCATTGACAATCCTTCATCAAGTTTATCTACATTTTAATACAAAAAGATAAGGACGTACTTGTCATGCCTTAGCTTGTCCACATTGACCACCCTTGTAATGCAAGGACGACTCTTGCTGGGGACAGATTGACTGCGCAAGCAATAGGCCTTTTTCTTGAAAGCACTAATCTAGGACAGACCGTGGTTCAATCCTCTGGTGTTCCATATGGTTCCCACAAGCCATGAGCAATTTCTAAGCAAAGAGCTAGGAAAAACTCCTGAGTATTACTGGTTGTATCTAAAAACAAAGAAAAAAATGAAATTGCTCCTGGAAAGTTCAGGATAAGTTATGGGATTTCGAAAAAAAAAAATTCAGGACCCTCCTGGTTCAATCTTGTGCAGGGAAAATGCCCTGCTGCTATGCTAACTCTCCAACCCCTGAATTTGCTATTTTGAAGACTTTAATTTTTCATCTTGATAGAATATTGATGGGAGTCAAACCTAGTAATATTCTGGAGTAATCCTTTATCAGAGCACAGAGCTCCATTCAAGAAATTAAATCTGGAGTGTTACCATGTGAAGCATGTTCTCTAACACATAAAGCTATCATCCTTATCCTCTTCTCTAAATTCTATATTATCAGAGTGCATTTTATTTTAGTTTATTTTGTTTGATACTTTGAGCAAGCTTCATCTGGTGTAATTCAGGAGTTACTCTGGCTCTGTAGTCAAAAACTTTTTCTGGCATGGAGTACGATATGGAATGCCTGTGTATCAAATCACGGGTGTTTTGGTGTTTGCATGCAACTCTAATGTAATACCACTCTTACCAATGCTCCAGCCCAAGTAAGATTGTGTGTGTGTGTGTTGTGCCTCAGTGTTTATGTTCAGGGCACTCCATGTTATACACTCAGAAATTGCCCTGGTTTGGGTGACCATATAGTACTCCAGTGAATCAAAGCACAGTGATCTTATGTTCCGGTATGCAGAGCAAACTCCCTACTACATGCTCCAAGACTTCAGCCACTGAGAACTTTTTTTTTCTTTTTTGTCCACACCGTTTAAAGCTCAGGGGTTACTCCTGACTATGAGCTAAGAAATTACTCCTTGTTTCAGGCCAAAGCTATGGCACAAGTAGTAAGGCATCTGCCTTGACACAATAGCCTAGGAAGGACAGTGGTTCAGTCCCCTGGAGTACAATTTGGTCCCCCAAGCCAGAAGCATTTTTTAAGTGCAGAGCCAGGAGTAACTTCTGACTGACACCTTGTTTGACCCAGAAACCCAAAAATAAGAAATTGCTCCTGGCTTGGGGGACTATATGGAAAGCCAGGAATTAAAAAAAAAGGTATGTACTAGGTTACTGCATGCCAGGCAACCACCCTACAGCTTCTCCACCGCTCCAGCCTAAAGATTACTACTTTTTATTGGAACAATTAGTTTCCATATTCACATTCATGTATACAACAACCAATTTCCATATACAACTAAAAGAGTCTAAAGCATAAGTTCTTGTTCTGCTCTCAATTTGAGTCTACAATGATAGAATGCAAATATATGAAGGAGAAAAGTCACATACTTACCAGCAAGTAAGCTTCAGACTTTATATTGAACTAATACTTCTCATGTTTTGGTTCCTATATCACCTAAAACTCATGTTAAAATTCAAATTATAATTCAATAGGTCTAGGAGTTGATGTAATAATTTATTATATAAGGACACTTTTACAACTTGCCCAGTAAACAGAGATAAGTATTAAGATTTTATATGATGTGTTTTCATGATGTTACATAATAAAAATTAGTTCTATTTTAGAATGCTTTAAGGTACCAGAAAAATATGTATTTATATTAAAAGCAAAAATACATAAAATAGAAGTTGATGCTGCCTGAATATTGTGATGAGAGTGTGAGTATGAGCATGAGTGTGCAAAGAATGAGTGTGCCCACCCCATCGCCCCATCCCCACCAACACCTTGATCTTCATTGATCAGGTTGAACCTCCACCATAAGCCTCATGATGGGGCCAGAGTAGTGCTTCCTGTGGTAGGCTGTTTTCCTTGCATGTAAAAACCTTGAATAAAATGCAGTTCCATCCCCTGGCATCTCATATGGTTCCTCAAGCCATGAGTGAATATTTTTGTTTTTGTTTTTTGGGGCCACACCCATTTGATGCTCAGGGGTTATTTATGACTATGAGCTGAAAAATCGCTCATGGTTGTGTGTGTGTGGGGAACCATATGGGATGCTGAAAATACAACCTGGTCATTTCAAGGCTGTGACTTGAAGGGCTGATGCTGTACCTCTAGTGCCACCACTCCAGCCCCAAGTCATGAGTACATAGCAGGAAAAACTCCTAAACAACACCGTTTTGTCACAAAAACAAAAAATATTTTTTAAAAATAAAAAAGAAGAAAGAAATTGCACCTCGCAGCTCAGGGGTACATATGGGCTACGAGGTAAAAACCCAGATCCATCCTGGTTTGGCCATCTGCAAGTTATATACCTGGTCACTGAACTAAATATCTAGACACTCACTTTGATATTTTAGGAATATTTAATTTTTGTCTTGATGGGCGTTTTATTTGAGCCAAACCTAGCAATATTCTGGAGTAAGCCTTTATCAGAAGCCTTTATCCATGCAATTCAAGAAATTAAACCTGGGGTTTTACCATGTAAAGCATGTTCTTTAATGCATAAAACTATCGTCCTGTTCCTCTTCTCTAATATGAATATTATCACATAGAATTTTATATTATTAAATATTTTGATGGGGGGCTACACTCAGTGACACTCAGGAGTTACTCCTGACTATGTGCTCATAAATAGCTCCTGGCTTGGAGAACTTTATATGATGCTAGGAGATTGAACCATTTTCTGTCGTATGTTTGTCATAATACCACTTGCACCAATATTCTTAAAACTGGAAAATTTTTATTTCTTTTTTTATGCGTTTTTATATCATATCCAGTGACACTCAAGGGTAAATCATGGCTAATCACTTAGCAATGGATCAAGGCTTGGAGAATGACATAAGATGCCCATGGGTTGAACTGTGGTCTACATCATAATACATTTTTGCATGTAACTGTATGCAATACAACTTGCACCAATGCTCCAGCCAATGGAAAAATGTGTTTTTTTTTTTTCTATTTTTGGCCACATTTGGTGATACTCAGGGGTTACACTTGGCTATGCATGCAGAAATCACTCCTGGTTTGGGGGACCATATGGGAGTTTAGTGGACCAAAGCACAGTGCATCCTAAGTTTGTGTATGCAAGGCAAACTCTCTACTGCATGCTCAACCCCTCCAGTTACTGAAAACATTTTTTTTTCATTTTATTTTTTACCACATCTGGTAATGCTCAGGGGTTACTCCTGGCTATGGGCTCAAAAATTGTTCCTAGCTTCAGTCCAGAAATGTGATGCAAGCATAAGCTGCCTGCCTTGCCCAAGCTAGCCTAGGAGAGATATTGGTTCAATCGCCTGGTATCCAATATGGTCCTCCAAACCAGGAGCAATTTTTGAGCATATAGCCAGGAATAAATTCTGAATGTCACATTGTGTGGCTCATAAACCAAAAAAGAGGGGGTGGGGAATTGCTCCTGGTTTGGTAGGCCAATATGAGATTCCAGGAATCAAGAAATGATATGCCGTAGGCTACTGCAATTTGTTTTCAGATTCATGTTCACATGTATTCAACAACCAGTTTTCATATACAACTAAAAGAGTCTAAAGATTAAGTTCTAGTTGTGCTCTAAATTTGGAGTCTACAAAGATAGATTGCAAAATTATGAAGGAGCAAAGTCACATACTTACTACCAAATAAGCTTCAGATTTTATATTCAATTATTACATCTCATGTGTGAGTGTCTATTTATCACCTAAAGGTCATGTTACAATTTAAATTATAATTCAACAGTTGGTCTATGATTTGATGTAGTAATTTATTAGATGAGGAAGGACACTTTTACTTCTTGCTTTATAGAAAGAGATATGTACTAAGATTTTATATGATGTGGTTTCATGATTTTATATAATAAAATTTTGTTTCTAATTTAAAATTTTTAAGTAATCTGAAAAATTGTTGATTTATATTAAAAATGAAAAATACTTAAAATATATTTTAGTTAAATAAAAATTAATGGATTCTTTAGATGTTGCTTGCATTATTCTTGAGGGAATCTGACAATCACTAGTCAGAAGTTCCATTGGCCCCACTGACAAATCGTGGTCAAGTTTATTTACATTTCAACACAAGAATATAAGGAGGTACTGTCATGCCTTAGCTTGTCCCCATTAACCAGCCTTACAACGCAATGGGGCCTCATGATGGGAACTGAGTGCTGGCACAAACAGTAGGCCTTTTGCTTGAAAGCGCAAAACTAGAACAGACTGTGGTTCAATACCTGGTGTGCTATATGGTTCCCCAAGCCATGAGCAACTTCTAAGTGCAGTGCTAGGAATAACTCCTGAATGTTACCGGTTGTGGCTTAAAATGAAGAAAAATAAAAATAAAATTGCTCCTGTCAAGTTTGGGATAACATGAGGGATGCCGGGATAGGGAACTGGGTACATCCCCATACAGCCTGTGTAAAGAATATGCCCTACTGCTGTGCTAACTCTCCAGCCCTCAATTTGCTATTTTAAAGCCATTTATTTTTCGTCTTGATGGTTTTTGATGTGAGTCAAACCTAGCGATATTCTGGAGTAATCCTTTATCTGAACACAGAATTCAAGAAATTAAACCTGGAGTTTTACCATGTGAAGCATGTTCTTCATAGCATAAAGCTATCAGCCATTTCCTCTTCACTTATTTGTATATTTTCAGATTGAATTTTATTTTATTTTATTTAATATTATGCTGGGGGGGCTACACTCACTGACACTCAGGAGTTAACTCCTGTTTTTGCGCTTCAGAAATCGCCCTTGGCTTGGAGAACAATATGGGATGCTGGGGGAGCAAACCACTGTCTGTCATAAGTTAGCATTTGCAATGCAAACACAATACCGCTTACATCAGCAATCTTGCACATATTGCACATGGAATTTTTTTTTCATTTTGGGCCATATCCAGTGATGCTCAGGTCTAACTCCTGACTATGCACTCAAAACCACTCATAGCTTAGGGGTCATATGGAACACTTAGGGATTGAACCACGATACATCTTAAGTTCACACATGCAAAGAGAACTCCCTAATATTTGCACCACCACTGCGGCCACTAAAAACTTTTTTTTTTGTTTTTGTTTTGTTTTGTTGTGTTCATACCTAGGGACATTCAGAGGTTACTCCTGTGTCTGTGCTCAGAAATTGCTCCTGGCTTGGGCTGCAGCTGTGGTACTAGTGGTAAGGCATTAGCCTTGCCTCAGGTTAGCCTGGAACAGACCATGATTCTACTCCCAGTGTCCCATATGGTCCCCCAAGCCAGGAGTATTTCTGAGTAGAGAGTGAGGTATAAAGCCTGAGGGTCACATGGTGTGGCCTCAATAATTAATAAAAGAAATTGCTCTTCACTTGGGAACCATATGGGACAACAGGAATGAAACCACAGTCCATCCTAGGTTAGTGCCTACCAGGCAAACACCCTATCACTTGCACCACAGCACCAGCACCTGGATTCTAATTTTTAATGGTACAATTTGTTTACAGATTGACATTAACTGTATACAACAACAAATTTTGATATATAATGAAAGTAGTCTAAAACATGAGTTCTTGTTCGGCTCTAAATTTGGAGTCTACAAAGATAGAATACAAATATTTGAAGGATCAAAGTCACATATTAACTAAAAATAATTTTCAGACTTTATATTCAATTAATATTTTTCGTGTTTTGGTTCCTATACATCACCTGTAAATCATGTAACAATTCAAGTTATAATTTTTAGGTCTCTAATTTTATGTAATAATTTATTAGATGGAGGACACTTCTACTTCTTGCTCAATAAAAAGGATAAGTATTAAGTTTGTATATCATGTCTGTTAATTTTACATAATAGAAATCAGTTTCAATTTTAGAATGCTTAAAGGATTCTGAAAATTGTTGATTTATGATAAAATGTAAAAATACATAAAATATATCTTAAGAAAATAAAAATTAATGGAATATTTAGATATTGCTTGCATGAATCTTGAGGGAATCTCCCAATCACTACTCAGAAGATCCATGGGCCCCATTGAAAATTCTCAGGTTTATTTATATTTCAATACAAGAGGCTAAGGAGGTACCTGTCATGCCTTTGCTTGTCCTCATTGACCACTTTTGCAATGCAATGAGGCCTCATGATGGGGCCAGGGTGGTTGTGCAAGTGGCAGTGACTTGACCTTACATGCACTAACTTAGGCCAACCTCAGGTCAATGCCCTGGAATACATATGGTCCCCCAAGCTAGGAACAATTTCTGAGAGCATAGCCAGGAATAACCCTGGAAATCACGGGGTGTGGCAAAAAAAAATAAAAAAAACAGTTGCTCCTGTCGGTTTAGTGGAACATTTGGAAGTCAGGAAAGGAACACGGGTCTATTCCCGTTCAGTCCGGTGCAAAGAAAATGCCCTGCCTCTGTGATAACTCTCCAGCCCCTCAATTTGATATTTTTAATACTATGTAATTTTTCATTTTGATGGGTGTTTGATTTGATTCCAACCTAGCAATATTCTAGAGTATTTTTTTTATCAAAACACACAGCTCCAACCATAAAATTAAACCTGGGATTTTACATGTGAAGCATGTTCTCTAATGCATAAAGCTATTGACATTTTCCTCCTCTCTATTTTTTATATTAGCAGACAGAGTTGTGTTTTACTTTATATATTTAATATTTTGCTATGGGTGACACCGGTGACACTCAGGAGTTACGCATGGCTATGCGCTCAGAAATCGCTCCTGGCTTGGACAACGATATAGGATGCTGGGGCATTGAACCACAGTCTGTCATATGTTAGTGTATGTACGCATTGCAAAGGCAAGACTGCTTGCACCAACACTCCTGGACCTGGAAAAATAAAATTTATTTTAAATAACCCCACTAAGGCCCGCAGCATGGCCTAGCTCAGGACGTAAGCGCTGCTCCCCAACGGTGCCACAGAATGAAGGCAGAAATGGCGCATCCTCGGTTCTCTCCAACAGCCAATCAAAACCTCCTAATTGAGTGACTCCGCCCAAGGGTAGCGCATACTCCTTAGGGCGTCCACAAAAATAATTCCCACAGCTCATGACTTTACCTGAAGGGTGGCACCGGGCACTGAGAGAAGGAACCCAAGGGCTGGTGCTGAGGGAAGCCACACTGACACCTCAAGAGCCCTCCAACGTGCCTTGGGCTGCCCTAGGTCCACTGGAGGAGCGCAGGCGCAGAGTCCTGTGGGGAACACGGGATGCCTTCTGCGCAGGCGCCACGCTGGACGAACTCTTTTTTTTTTTCTTTTTTTTCTTTTTTTCTTTTTCTTTTTCTTTTTTGCCATTCCCAATGAGGCTCAGGGGAAAATCATGGCTATGCGCTCAGAAATTCCTCCTGTCATAGGTTTTCATTACAACTATATGCAACATCACTTGCACCAATGCTCAGGGCCCTGGAAAAACAATTTCTTTCTTTTTTATTTTATTTATTTATTTATTTTTTTGGTTTGGGCACCATCAGTGACACACAGGGTTTACTCCTGACTATGCTCTCAGAAAGTACTCCTGGTTTGAAAGACCATATGGGACTCCAATGAATTGATCCATGGTGCATCCTAGTTTTGCACATGCAAGACAAACTCCTTACTGCATGCTCCACCACTCCAGATGCTGAAAACTTTTTTTTTATTTGCCCTTCTGTAATCACACCTGGTAACACTCAGGAGTTATTTCTGGCGATGCAATGAGAAATTGCTCCTGACTTAGGGCTGGAGCTGTTAGTAGTAAGGAGTCTGCCTTGCCCATGCTGGCCTAGGATTGATCGTGTTTTGATCCCCTGGCATCCCATATGATTTCCCAATCCAGGAGAGATTTCTGTGTACATAGCCAGGAGTAAAATCCTGAATGTCACCGGTGTGGCCCCAACCCAAGAAAATTAAAAAGAAAAAATTGCTCCTGGCCAGTTATGGGGAACATATGGGATGCTGAGTTGCCAGGAAATGAATCCGGATCCATCCTGTTTAGGCTGTGGGCAAAGAAAATGCCCTGCTGCTGTGCTAAACTCTCCAGCCCCTCAATTTGATATTTTTAAGACTATTTAATTTTTGTCTTGATGGGTGTTGATGTGAATCAAACCTAGCAATATTCAGGAGTAATCCTTTATCAGAACACAGACCTCTGACCAAGAAATTAAACCTGGGGTTTTATCATGTGAAGCATGTTCTCTAATACATAAAGCTATCATTCTGTTCCTCTTCTCTAATTTTCATATTATCAGACTGAATTTTATTTTATTTTATTTCATTCAATATTTTGCTGGGGGCGACAGCCAGTTTTGCTCAGGAGTTACTCCTGGCAATGTGCTCAGAAATCACTCCTGGCTTGGAGAATGATATGGTTTGCCAGTGGATCTAACCACAGTCTGTCATAGGTTTGCATGTGTAACTCTAATGCAATACTAATTGCACAAATGCTATGGTAGCTGGAAATTTTTTTTTGCTTTTGATCCACAATCTAGTAACTTTCAGGGGTTACTCCTGGCTATGCACTCAAAAATTGCTCCTGGTTTGGGGCTGAATTGGTGGTGCAAGTGCTAAGGCATCTGTCTTGTCCATGCTAGCCTAGCGGTTCTATCCCACAATGTCTCAAATGGTTCCCCAAGCCAGGAGCAATTTCTGGGCACATAGCCATAGTAACTCTTGAAATTCACTGAATGTGGCCCACAAAACAGAACAAAAAAAAAAAAGAAAAGAAATTGCTAATGTTAGGTTTGGGGGAACATATGGGATACTGGAAAATGAAACTGGTCCATCCAGTTTAGCCGTTTGCAAAGAAAATGCCCTGAAAGTGTGCTATCTCTCCAATCCCTCAACTTAATAATTTTAAGAATATTTAATTTTTTGTATTGATGGGTGTTTTATTTGAATAAAACCTAGCAATATTGTGGAGTAAGCTTTTATCAGAACACAGACATCCAATCACGAAATTAAGCCTGGGTTTTAGCTTGTAAAGCATTTTGTCAAATGCATAAAGCTATCATCCTGTTCCTCTTTATTAATTTATATGTTATCTGATGGAACTTTATTTTATTAGATTTTATTTTATTTCCTATTTCGTTGGGGGTCATACCAGGTGATGCTCAGGCTTGGAGAAAGATATGGTATGCCAGGGGGATTGAACCATGGTCTGTCATAAATTAGCATTTGCATTGCAAACATGATATCGCCTGCACCCACACTCCTGCAACTAGAAAAAAAATTTATTGCTTTTTGAGCCATTGCCTGTGATGCTCAGGTGTAAATTATGACTATGTACTCAGAAATCACTCTTGTCTTGGAGAATGATATGGGATGCCCGTGGATCAAACCGAGGTCTGTTATTCACTTTCGCCTGCAACAATATGCAATACGACTTGCACAAATGCTCCAGCCCCTGCGAAAAATTATTTTGCATTTTGACCATACTGGTGACACACAGGAATTACTCCTGGCTATGTGCTCAGAAATTCCTCCTGATTTGGAAGACCATAAGGGACTCCAATAGATTGAACCATGGTGTGTCCTAGGTTCGCGCATCCAAGGCAAACTCCCTATGCATTGGCCACCTGAAAACATATATTTTTTATTTTATTTATTTAGTTTTTTGCATTTTGGCCACACCTGGTAATGCTGAGTGGTTACTTATGATTATAAGCTCAGGAATTTCTCCTGGCTTTTGGCCAGAGCTGTGATGCAAGCAGTAAGTCTTCTGCCTTGCCCACGCTAGACTATGAAGGACAGTGGTTCAATCCCCTAGTGTCCAGTATGGTCCCTCAATCCAGGAGCAATTTTTGAGCGCATACCCAGGGATAAACCGTGAGCGTCACTGTGTGTGGCCATAAACCAAAATAAATAAATAAATAAATAAATAAATAAATAAATAAATAAATAAATAAATAATTTGCTTCTGGCTTGGGGACCAATTGGGATGTCAGGAATCAATCCAAGATCTGTCCTAGGTTATTTCATGCCAGGTATATGCCCTACTGTTTTACCACCGCTCTGGCCTAAATAATACTACTTTTTGTTTTATTTTGTTTTGTTTTCTTGGGGTCACATCCAGTAGCACTCAGGGGTTATTCCTGGCTCTATGCTCAGAAATCACTCCAGGAAAGCTGGGGGACCATATGGAATGATGAGATTTAAACAACTATCCTCCTACATGCAAGGCAAACTCCATACATCCATGATATCTCTCAAGCCAAAAGAATACTATTTTAATGGTACAATTTGTTTTCAGATTCATTTTCACTGTATTCAAAAACCAATTATCTTATACAGCTAAAAGAATCTAAAACAAAAGTCCTAGTTCTGCTCTAAATTTGGATTCTACAAAGATAGAATGCAAATATATGAAGAAGCAAAGTCACATATTTACTATCAAATAAGCTTCAGATTTTATATTCAATTAATACTTCTCATATTTTGGTTCTTATATATATCACCAAACCATCATGTTACAATTCAAATTATAATTCAAAATGTCTATGAATTGATGTAATAATTGATTAGATGGAGGACACTTTTACTTCTTGCCCAAGAAAAAGAGAAAAGTATTAAGATTTTATTGATGCTATTTCATGATTCTACATAAAAATAGCTTTTATTTTAGAATGCTTTAAGGAATCTAATATTGTTAAATTATATTATAAATGAATACATAAAATATATCTTAATAAAGTAAAAATTAATGGAATATGTAGATAATTCTTGCATTAATCTTGAGGGAATCTCCCAAACACTACTCAGAAGATCCATGGGCCCCATTGACATTTACTGGCCAAATTTTATCTACATTTCAATACAAGAAGCTAAAGAGCTGCCTGTCATGTTTTATTTTGTCTACATTGACCATACTTTTAATGCAATGAAGCCTCATGATGGGTCTTGAGCAGTGACAGAAGTGGTAATCCATTCGCTTGATCACACTAAGTATATATATTATAAATTATATTTAGTTATAAATTATGTATATACTTATTATATTGCACAAAAATTATAGCACCCTCCAAAATAAATACTTTGTCTTTATGTGACAGAGAAGAAAGTCTTGCCTCAGAGACTGAGACTCATATTAGCACTCTACACACTACACACTGTCTCTAATATTATATAGAAAATCTAAATTTAGGATTTATAAACCATGGACCTAATTATGCTGAAGGATATTCTGTTTCTGGTTTTATCCTTGAACTCAGATGACCATCTATTCTTTTCAGGGGCTAAGCGAGACCCTCTTTGCCATTTGCTACTGAGTTGTCAGTGATGAAATGACTTGGACTAGGATTATAGAAGTTTATGCTGTTCAGATCTGGCCTCCTAAAGAAGAGATATGCCATGTTCCTTGTATACATAAATAATTGCACATGTCAACTTAAACAGTGGAATATATACATTTTAAGGATAAGAGAAAACAACTAAAATAATCACTAAAAGTTGCCTATGGACTTCAATGCATAAAATATATTAAGCAATATATCAACTAAACAGAAAAGTGGTTCTCTGTGACTGAAAGCATTCTTTGAACCAAAGAAAGTTGAGGAATATTTATCAACACCTCTAGCCTGGAAAACTTAGGTCTGAACTATGCAGATATTCCTTTATTAAAACATAACGGTAAGACAAAAAATAGTTTTCACTTTGCTGAGACTAAAAAGAAGTAACTGCTTTTGATCTGGTGGCTGTATGAAACTTGAGGATACATGGCAATGGCTGAAAGGACAAAAACTTTTAGTATAAGAGTGCATTGGTGGTGGAAAGGTTGCACTATATAGGAAAGTCAAATCTCAAATAATTTTAAATTGGGACTTTGGAGATCCCTTACTAATTTGTTGAAACTTGGAAATTTAGGAATTTGTTTCCTACCACTGTCACCAATATTATATAAAAGATCTGAATTTGGGTTTTTAAACCATGGACAACATTATGATGAGAGACATTTTGTTTGTAGTTTTATTGTTAAACTGAGATGGGTATTCCTTTGGTATTACTGAAAACTCTGTGCAAACATGTTTGTAATCATGGTGCATAAAAATATATTATTTTAAGAATTAATTAAAAAATCTTTAGTAAAGTAAGTCTACTCTGAAATTACAGAACTATCCATTCCAGGAAACACCTGAAGATAGGGGACTAAACCCTGAAATAAATGTACAAGGAACAACCAAAAACTCTCCATTGACTTATGCCAGATATTCTGGAATTTCAAATTCCATGGGTTGATGAGGAACTGTGGTGTGAAGATTTCTGAGAAGTAGAAATTTCTTTTGAAGTAGGTTAGCAGGAGAGAGGAAGTAGACTGTTTTTAAGGGTCACAAAGTTTTACATATGGAAGAGACAGTAAAGAGAAGAGAAAGTCCAACCTTTGTGCAATGTTTCTGAGAATGAGCATATTGGCTAAAATTTGCCATGCCAATTGTGTGCCATTGAAAACTTTGAAGGAAAGTAATGGCTCTGGCCCTTTGCCTGACACCCCCCTCAGCAAAGCCTTATGGAATGTTCTCTAACCAAGCCTTCCTGCCCCCCCCCCCCACACACCAACTGCAAGTTGCACTTGGCCCAACATTCGGAAGTTTAAATTTTACAAACTGAACAACTGCCTCCTCCATTTTGAATCAGAGCATCTGCGTTAGCAGATCACTCTGATTTTTGTTGCGAATCTCCTTCGTTGTGAAGGTTAATAATTGGCAGTGTCCCCTGACCCAGTGAATTGGGATAATTTCGCAAGGAGGTAAGTGAGTGCAGATGGATGTGAGGGATTAGGTGTGTCTTTTGTGTCTCCCATATTCAACCTAAAATAAATATGCAGCAACAAAACTCTGAATATCTTCCAGGACAGTCTGACTCAGGTATTATTTGACTTTGTAGTCTCTAATGTCATCATATTAAAAATCATGAAACTCAGGGACATAGTGACAACATAGTGGACAGAAAGACTGAGGAAGAGTGCCTAATGTTTAACTTGGGTGGCATAAAGTCTATTTGGTGCTGATCGTGTATTGTTAGGATGATCCAGCTACTGTTAGTGGCTAATAATGAGTCATTGTGGTGTGAGGTATGCAGAGAAAGAGAAGTCTCTTTTGAAGTAGGTTAGCAGGAGAGAGGAAGTAGTCTGTTTTTCAGGGCCAGAAACCTTTACTTATGGAAGAGGCACTAAAGAGAATAGCAAGTCAAACGTTTGTGCAGTGTATCTGAGAATGATCTAAGTAGCTAAATGTAGCCATGCCAATTGTGGGCCATTGAATAGTTTGTAGGAACGTAATGGCTCTGGCCCTTTGCCTGACATCCCCCCCCACCAGCTAAGTCCCATGGACTATTCTCTCACCTGGGCCTTCCTGCCCCCAACCAATTACAGGGTGTCCTTGGCCGAACATTCTGAAGTTTAAATTCAAACAACTAAACAACTTCTCCTGCCATTTTGATTCTGAGCAACTGCTTGAGCAGTTCACTCTGAATCTTGCTCCCAATATTTTCTTTGTGAAGTTTAATAAGTGGGAGTGGCCCCTGAACCAGAGAATTGAGATAATTTCTCAAAAGGTAAGCCTATGCAGATGGGTGTGAGGGGTTAAGTGTGTTTTCAGGGTCAACCATAGTCAACCTAAAATAATTATGCAGCTACAAGACTCTGGAAATCTTCCATGAAAGTCTGACTCAGACAATATTTGATCTTTTTAGATGCTAATGTCATCATGTTGAAACTCATGCAACTCAGGGACTCAATGACAACTGAAGAGGACAGAAAGACTGAGAATGAGTGTCTAATGTTTAAAATGGGCGGCATAAAGCCTATTTGGTGCTGAACGTGTATTGTTGGATGGTTCAGCCAATTTTACTGGCTGGTCATGAGTCACTGTGGTGTGAAGTTTGCTTAGAAAGAGAAATCTCTTTTGAAGTAGTTTAGGAGGAGAGAGAGAGTAGACTATTTTGAGGGCCAAACCATTGACTTATGTAAGAGACAGTAAAGAGAATAGCAAGTCCAACGTGTGTGCAGTGTATCTGAGAATGATCTAAGTGGCTAAAAGTTGCCATGCCAATTGTGCTGCCATTAAATAGTATGAAGGAACATACTGGCTTTTGCCATTTGCTTTCCTGATACTCCCCCTCAACCAAGCCTCAAGGAATGTGCTCCCACCCAGACTTCTTTCCCCCCCAACACCAACTGCATTATGCCCTTGGCCCTACATTTAGAAGTTTAAATTCAAGAAACTAAATAACTGCCACTTTCATTTAGATTCTGAGCATCTGTGTTCACTCTGATTCAGTACACTCTGTATCTTGGTCCCAATATTATTTTCTGTGAATGATAATAAGTAGTAGTGGCCTGTAACCTAGTCGACTGTGATAATTTCTTGAGGAGTTAAGGTTGTGCGAGAGGTTGTGTGTCCTCAGTGTCACGCATGTTTAACTTAAAATGACCATACAGCTACAGAACACTGGAGATCTTCTATGAAAGTCTGACTCAGTTATTACTTGATCTTTTGAGTAACTAATGCCATTATGTTGAAAGTCATCAAACTCAGGGACTCGGTGATAATTGAAGTGGACAAAAAGACTGAGGAAGAGTGTCTAATGTTTAAAATTGGTGGCATAAAGCCTATTTGGTGCTGAATGTGTATTGTTGGGATGGTTCAGACACTGTTAGTGGCTGATCATGTGTCACTGTGATGTGAAGTTTGCTGAGAAAGAGACGTGTCTTTCATAGTAAATAGCAGGAGTGAGGAAGTAGACTGTTTTGAGGGCCAGAAAACTTTACTTATGGAAGAGGCAGTAAGAGAACAACAAGTCCAACCTTTGTGTACTGTATCTGAGAATGATCTTTGTAGCTAAAAGTTGCCATACGAATTGTTTGCCATTTAATAGTTTGAAGGAATGAATAGGCTCTTGCCTTTTGCCTAACACACCCAAGCCAATTCCCATGGAATATTCTCCCACCCAGCCCTTCCTGCCCCTCCCACCAACTACAAGGTGCACTTGGGCCAAATTACTAAAGTTTAAATTTAAAACAACTAAACAACTGCCACTGCCATTTTGATTCTGAGTGAGCAGTTCACTCTGAATCTTGCTCCCAATATTATTGTTTGTGATTGTTAATAAGTGACAGTTGCCTCTTATCCTGTAAATTGGGATGCATTCTCGAGTAGGTAAGCCTGTGCAGATGGGTGTGAGGGGTTAAGAGTGTCATCAGTGTCATCCATGTTCACCCTAAAATGACCAGCAGATACAGAAGTCCAGAAATCTTCCATGAAAGTCTGAATCAGGCAATATTTGATCTTTTTATTTGCTAATGTCATCATGTCAATTCATGAAACTCAGGGACTGAGTGACAATTAAAGTGGAGAGAAAGACTGAGGAAGTGTTCTAATGTTTAAAATGGGTGGCATAAAACCTATTTGTTGCTAAATGTGTATAATTGGGATGGTGCAGCCACTGTTATTGGCTGATCATGAATTACTGTGGAGAGAATTATGCTGAGAAAGAGAAGTCTCTTTTGAAGTAGGTTAGCAAGAGGAGGAAGTAGACTATTTTTCAGGGCTGGAATCTTTACTTATGGAAGAGGCACTGAAGAAAATAGCAAGTTCAACCTGTTTGCAGTGTATTTGAGAATGATCTAAGTGGCTAAAATTGCCATACCAGTTGTGCTGCCATTAAATAGTTGGAATTAAAGTACTGGTTCTTGCCATTTGCCTGATATCCCCATAAGCCAAGCCCCATGGAAGGTTCACCTACCCATGTCTTCAGCTCCCCCCACCAACTGCAGTATGCCCTTGGCCCAACATTCAGAAGTTTCAATTCAAACAACTAAACAACTGCCTCTAGCATTTTGATTCTGAGTATCTGCATGAGAAGTTCACTCTGAATCTTGGTCCAAATGTTCTTCGTTGTGAAAAGTAAAAAATGAGAGTGACCCCTGTTCCAGTGAATTTAGATAATTTCTCGAGGAAGAAAGCCAGTGCAGATGGATGTGAGGGGTTAAAAGTGTCAATATTGTCGCCCATAGTCAAACTAAAATGATCTTGCAACTACAGAACAATGGAAATCATCCATGAAAGTCTGACTCATGTATTATTTGATCTTTTTAATCCCTAATGTCATCATGAAACTCAAGGACCCAGTGAGAACTAAAGGGGACAGAAATTCTGAGGAAGAATGTCTAATGTTGAAAGTGGGTGGCATAAACCAACCCTGAGCTGGGATGTTTCAGCCACTGTTAGTGGCTGATCAAGAGTCACTGTGGTGTGAAGTTTGCTTAGAAAGAAGTCTCTTTTGAAGTAGGTTAGCAGCAGAGAGGAAGTAGACTATTTTGGGAGCCACAAACCTTTACTTATGGAAGAGACACTAAACAAAATAGCAAGTCCAACCTGTTTGCAGTGTATCTGAGAATGATCTAAGTGGCTATATTTTACCATGCCAGTTAGGCAGCCATTGAAATGTTTGAAGGGAAGTAATCACTGTGGTCCTTTGTCTGACACCCCCCCTCGGCCAGGCTCAATGGAATATTCTCCTACCCAAACCTTTCTGCCCTCCCCACAATAACTGCAGTATGCCCTTAGGCCAACATTCTAAAGTTTAAATTCAAACAACTAACAACTGCCTCTGCCATTTTGAATCTGAGCAACTGTGGGAGCAGTTCACTCTGAAACTTGTTCCCAATATTCTTAGTTGTGAATGCTAATAAGTGGCTGTGGACCCTGACCCAGTGAATTGGGATAATTTCTCGAGGCGGTAAGCATGTGCATATGGGTATGAGGGGTTCAGTGTGTCACCAATGTTCATCCTTAAATGACCATGCAGCTACAAAACTCTGGAAATTTTCCATCAAAGTCTGATTCAGGCATTATTTGATCTTTTTAGTCCCTAATGTCATCATATTGAAACTCATGCTATTCAGGGACTTAGTGACAACTAACATGGACAAAAAGAGGGAAAGAGTGTCTACTGTTTAACATGGGTGGCATAAAGCATATTTGGTGCTGAACATGTATTCTTGGAATGATACATTAACTTTTAATGGCTGATTATGCATCACTATGGTCTTAAGTTTGCTTAGAAAAAGAAGTCTCTTTTGAACTAGTTTAGCAGGAGAGAGGAAGTAGATTGGTTTGAGGGCCACAAAACTTTACTTATGGAAGAGGCAATAAAGAAAATAGCAAGTCCAACATTTGTGCAATGTGTCTGAAAATGATGTAATTGGCTAAAAGTTACCATGGTAATTGTGCTGCCATTGTATAGTTTGAAGGAAAGTAATGGCTCAGGCCCTTTTCTAACAACCCCCCTCGGCCAAACCCCATGAAATGCTCTGCCACCTAGGCATTCCTGCCCACCCCAAATGCAGAATGCCCTTGGCCCAAAATTCTGAAGTTTAAATTCAAACAACTAATCAACTGCCTTTGCCATTTTTATTTTGAGCATCTGCAGGAGCAGATCACTCTAAATCTTATTCCTAATATTCTTAGGAATATTCTTATTCCTAATATTCTTAGGAACTCAGTCTGTGACAGAGTGAAATGGAATAATTTCTCAAGGAGGTAAGCCTATGCAGATGGGTTTGAGGCATCAAGTGTGTCCTCAGTGTCACCCAATGTTCAATCTGAAATGAACATGCAGCTACAGAACTCTGTAAATCTTCCATGAAAGTCTGACTAAGGAATTATTTTTTTTGTCCCTAAGTCATCATGTTGAAATTCATGAAACCTGGGGACTCAGTGAAAACTAAAGTGAACAGAAAGACTGAGAAAGAGCGTTTAATGTTTAACATGAGTGGCATAAAGCCTATTTGGTGCTGATTGTGTATTGTTGAGGTAGTTCAGTCACTATAAGTGGCTGGACATGAGTAACGTTGTTGTGAAGTTTGCTGAGAAAGAAAAGTCTCTTTTGAATTAAGTTAGCAGGAGAAAGGAAGTAGACTGTTTTAGATGGCCACAAATCTTTACTCATGGAAGAGGCAGTAATAGAATAGCAAGTCCAACTGTATACAGTGTACCTGCGAATGATCTAAGTGATCTAAGTGATCTAAGTTACCATGCTAATTGTACTGCCATTCAATAGTTTGAAGGAAAATAATGGCTATGGCCCTTTTCTGACACACCCCCTCATCCAAGCCTCATGGAATGTTCTGCCACCCAGGCCTTCCTGCCCCCCCCCAACTGCAAGATGCCTTTGGCCCAACATTCCAAAGTTTAAACTTAAACAACTAATCAACTGCCTCCACCATTTTGATTCGGAGCATCTGCGGGATCAGTTCATTCTGAGTCTTGGTCCCAGTAGTCTTCTTTGTGAAGGGTAATAAGTGGCAGTGGTCTGTGACTGAGTGAATTGGGATAATTTCTCAAAGAGGTAAGCCTGTGCAGATGGGTGTGGGGTTAATTGTGACTTCAGTGTTAACCATGTTCAACCTAAAATGACCATGCACCTACAAAATTCTGGAAATCTTCCATGAACGTCTGACTCAGGCATTATTTGAACCTTTTATTCGCTAATGTCATCATGTTGAAACTTATGAAACTCAGGGACCCAGTGAAAACTAATGACAGTAAGACTAAAGAAGTGTGTCTAATATTTAAAATGGGTGGCATAAAGTCTATTTGGTGCTGATCGTGTATTGTTGAGATGGTTCTGCTACTGTTAGTGGCTTCTCATGGCCTTTAACCCTCAGGTTTATGACCAGAATACAGTAACATATTTCCCATTCGTCTGTAGAGCAGAGATCAAAGCTGTCCAGGCCCTCAGTGCAGCTATCATATGCCTCACACTCTGGGTCTGAATGAAAAATAACAGAGCTTGAGGTGAAGGATCCCACGGAGTCAGGAACCAAATACTGAGTCATTGTTCACTTCCCTTAACCGGCATAGGGTCTTTAGTAGCTGAGACTGAAGGATGTGTAGGGGTATATACTCAGACAAAAGTCCGTTCCTCTCTACAATCTTCACTCTCATTGCTCCTTTTCTCTGTCTCCACAGCATTTCCTGATCTGATCCCAGACATGACCCAGAACCTGGGGATGTCTAGTTCAACTTTAAGGGTATTGCCCTTCCTCAATCCTGGGCCAGTCCAGCTACCTACCCAGGAACCGATTCGTGTGCCGCCCCCGATGACGTTGGTCGTCAATCCCAGCGGTCCTATTTTGCTGTCGCCTTTGCCCACAATATCCCCGGTGACAGGAGCTGCTGGACATGGACCCCGTAACCCTGAGCCTGGAGTGTTCGTCTTCCAGGTTGGACCTGAGGCAGAGCTTGTGGCATCAGAAAAACAGCCTGCCTTCCAAACTCAGGCTAAACCCAACTGGGGTGCAGCAGGATCTCTGCCTGGAGGTCCAAGTTATCCTGCACCCCTTATTTCAGCATCTTCTGTAAAGAAGATCGTGGTGCCCACGACAGGCTCTAGTGTCACCCAGGCTGTCCAGGGGGGCTTTGGTCCTCAAGCTCAACCCTCAGTAGTAACCCAGGGGCAACCCATCATACTTCCGTTCAATGGTGGGCCCCAGACCGTGTGGGTAACTGGGGACAATGGTGTGGCCCCTGTTCAGAGCAGGGCGCCCCGTGAAAAGGTCGGTGGTTCCCAGAGTGTTTATGCAAATTTCCGGCTCTGGCAGCACTACAAGCCACTGGCCGGATTGTACTTTACTAAGACGCCAGACACCGAAGCCTTTGCCTGCTTTCTCATGTGAGTACTTTGGAGCTTCAGGCTCATGGGAGCTTTTCAGAAGGGGAGAGAGGAGAACCCCTAGGAAAGGTCTTTGGGACAGCTGCAGGACTGACCAGAACTCAGACAACAGGGACTACACACACAGGAGTCACCCTCCAGTTGATAATGGCATTCAGAACTCAGTCCTTTCTGGCCAGCACAGTGAGTCCAGCCTCACTATCCACATGTCCTCACAAATGCCTTCAGAAAAGTTCTAGACTCGGTACTCCATAGTGATATAGTCATGATCTTAATGCTCAACTCAGTACCCTCATTAGAGTCTATGCCCAGCCTCTGAAAACTAAGGAACAATTCTCAGTTCCAACGAAAATATCTGAGCACATGCGAACATTGGTGAGCGAGACTATCTATGTCTAGGGCTTGGGGTGGGGTTGGGGTATCTCAAAGCACCTCTCACAATTGAGAGTAGACACTAGCATGATAAGTAGGGTGTATTGTGGAAAATAAAAATCCAAGGTGGAGTGTAAATAGTACTGTCAGGGGCTGTTAGCACAGGAGTGGAGATAGACATGGTTGGGGCAGAACTTGACCCTGACTGTTATGTTCTAGCCCGGTCTTACGCTCGCTGGGTCGCTTGAAGCCCACTATGACTGTAGAGGAAGGCCTGGGAAAGGCGATGCAGGAATGGCAGCACATAAGCAAGTCTGAGCAAGAGATCTACTATGGCATGGCGACAAAGTGAGTGTGGCTTCGGGCTCAGACTGGAGAGGTCCTGGTTGACTGCAAGCCTAGGGTTACTGCGGCCTCTTCAAAGAGAGCCTGTGTGGGGTCAGGGCAAGAGCACAGGGGCCCTGCAACCCAGAAAGGCCCTGCCCTGCAGAAGCTTCTCCTTCCCTGGGGCTGAGGTTTCCCCATCTCCAATTTGGGACCCAGACATTACACCCTTGAACTAGATGCCCTGAACTTCCTACAAAAGATGTAGTCTGTACTGGGTACACAGGAACTTATTTCACGCCCCCATCTCAACAGTCCTGGGTTTCTTAGCCACAACAACCCCAAGTCCCCTTCTCCATTGCCCCTGCATGGCCTTGGATTCTGTTTGAGTCAGGCTAGGACTCTCTCAGAGGGATTGTGCTCCCCCACACCAGGTTCATGGAGTTTGAAACAGAGGAACAGATGCAGGCACCGAAGCTGCAGTGCAGCAGTGGGGAGCAGGTCCTACAATCCTCCACCCTTCCACAGCCTGAGCTTCAGGGGACACCACCCCCAGCTGTGGGCCAGCAGTCAGGTAGGACCCTATACCCACAGGGAAAGGCCACAGGTCATGACGAGGACCCTGTGTGTTTGTCCCTTCGCAGGAGACTTTGGCCTTCAAATCCTCCCCAGTCCTGGAGCTCAGCTGCTCCTGCTCACCTGTGTCTCTTTGTCCTTTACCCTGTCAGTTCCTCACATGCTCCACTCAATAGAGGATAGGAGCCCTGCAGATACTTTGTGCCCCCTCACATTGAGGGTCTCCTCAACTCTACTCCAGGCAAAGGGTTCAGGGTCCTATACAGCCTTCAGGTACCTTGCCCCCAACTCTTCCTCAATGCCATGTGTTTGTGCAGGAATATGGGTCCCTTACCCTCTTCTTCCTTCCTTCTCCTTAGCCTGTGTCACGGGGAATGCCAGTCCACAGGCCCCGGCACCTCTACCCACAAAAGCCAAGGATCAGAGTCTCCCCAGGACCCAGCCACCTTCTGAGATCCCCGCTGAAGCTGTGGAAGAGTATATAGAAATAATGAACGAGCTTCTGAAGGACCACAAAATGGAGGAGTCCAGGAAAGGTCTAGAGGAGGAGGAGGAGGACATATCTTGGTCTAACCCAAATATACTGAACTATGTAGATGAGCTGTGCTCCCAGAAGGACTTTGTTACCAAGGTAGCTGGGGGGGGGTGATGGACAGTGGGATGGTCCAGGGTTATCTAATAACTCTTTTCTGTGTCTAAGCTGTAAAGAAATGCCCCTGTGTGTCTGTATGACCATTGGTGCATGCTTGGGTTTAGTTTCTATGGATGATTATACATATCTTTCTGTGTATGTTTTTGGCACATGTGTTCATGTGTGAACACCTGTTTTGATAATCAGGTGTTGTGAACAGCCATCCAGGCCCCCACACTGTGCCTTAGAATAGAGTGTGTATGCTCCATCCCTCTCCTCCCATTAGTAATCCTTAAACTATTTCCCTCTGCCCAGGTGGAGGCCATCATTGACCATCGGTTCCTGAGACACGTGCTCTCCTCAGATCCCCAGATGGATATCTCAACCGTTGCAAAGGAATTGGAAGAGGTGGAAGGATTCATCCCCTCACAGGTGAAGAGCCAGATGCAGCTGCAGTGTTAGTTCAGGGAGGGGACTCCATTGAACCTCAGAGAGGAGGGACATGGACATGGGGGTGAAAGGAGGGACTGTGGGCCATCAGGAACCTGACGCGCATCAATAAAACTGGGGTTGTCCATTTTTTTTTTGAAGACATGGGTCACATATTCCCCCACAAAACTCAGCACTGCACACGGTTCTCTTATTTACCACTTTTCTCTCCTTCCCCCAGCTTACGGATGAGAACCTACAGGCCCTGCTTGATGAGCAGACGGGGAAGGCTCATCTCCACCAACAGAAGACCCCCAAGGACTCAAGTCCAGAGGGGATTGCAGCCAATCACGGTGCCCCGACATCCACCCAGGACCACAGGCCAAGGGCGAGCACTGCTACTTCCACCTGTGTGCCAACAAGTTCTTCTGGACAAACTCCAAGGCCTGTCATTCAGTTGGCAACTAAAGCCTCTGAACACAAACCCAGCCAGTGTCCCCACCCTGTTCTCACCACCCTGGGCAGTAGGGCTGATCACATCCTAGAAAAGGACCCTTTTGGCATTCTGATGCCTGGGTCAAAAGAGAGCTCTGAGGAGGAGGATCTTCCCAGCCTAGCCTTTCTCCTGGATCCTTGCCAGAGCCGGCAGCCCCGTGGCTTGCCTCTGAGACCTGCCCCTGTCTCTGGCCCCCAGAAGCCTAGAAATAGTGCAGGTCTCAGGTCTTGCACTCCTTCGAGAAGGGCCATCCAGACCTCTGAGCCCTATACAAGCCCATCTAAGAAACGCCGCCGTATGGGGAGGGGCCCAAACATGTGAAATATCAAACCTCTGCTTATAGTTCAGACCTCCTAAACACAGTTCCTTGTGAAAAACCAGACCTAATGACAAAACATCTCCCTCCGTCTGAGAAATTTAACCATACTAATATATAAATAATATATAATAATATATAACATATACAAATAGAGATAATTTTAATGTGATATATCTCTATGTGAGTTGTAAGAATATTTTGAAGCAAGATTCTCTTAGTAATTAGTGAAATAAGATCGATGGCAAATATACTTGTTTTCATTTTGATAAAGTTATATATAGAACAAATTAGCATAGCACTTAAACTAAAAATAAACAAAACAAAAAAAACCAAAAAATACAAAAAAATAAATAAAGGGGAATAAAGAATGTACTAAAGGCAATGGAAAGCGTTAAAAGCTTAGATTAAGTTTATTGAAAATAGGGCTCTCTGGCTCATTTTAGAATAACTACTCTTGCCCAAAACCTACTGGAAAGATGAAGTAGCTACAAAACTTACTATAGTAACCAGATATTTAGCATGATAAGAAATACCATAATAATATCAGTAAGCTTTCTATAACTGATCCTGTAGAAGTTGTAATTTTAAGTATCTCTTGTACAATTTTGTCAATTCGATAACTATAATTCAATTTATTTCCTAGCACTATTTTCTTTAGAAGTTCTTCACCAAGAATCTGCCCAAGTAAACTGGGACTTTTTGTTCACCTGTTTCTCCAGTCTTGTAAGTTGCGATTTATTTGGCTCTAGCCTTCCCCTGCCTTATTATGGTAAGTAAGAGTTCTGAGTTTTTAAGTATAAAATTTTCTTACATTTTAAGCAATGAGGCACATTCTAAGCACTTTGTGGGGAACTATAAACTTTCCCAGAGTTTAGTTATACATTCTATTTAAGTTTTATATAAGTTAGTTGTTTATTTTGATTCATTTATTTGTTAAGCATTGATTCAGGTATAGAAACTTACAGATCAGTTGTATACTATGTTATATGTTCTTTCAGTTTTCAACGATATAGTCCACCTTTAATATCCACCAATATTTTAATGCTAGAATTTAAGAGCTATTAACTAGTGGCTTTTCAGAAGAAAGTTGATATTGGCTATAAATTCCCTTTATACATGTGTCTCTCTAGGGTTAAGTATAATAGTTAGCTATATTTCAATTGTCCATGGTCTGAGTAAAGAACTAAGAAACAATATGATCTTATAAGATGTAGAGAACAATTGACTCAATGGAATCTCTCTTCGTTCTTTATGTGTTTTGGGAGTTTCTTTTAGGTGTCTTTTAATTTGTTTGTCTGTTTGTTTTGTTTTGTTTTTAAGGTAAGAGAGTCAGGAAATAAGCATCTGTATTCCTGGTTCTGTTTCAGGGAGTAAAACAGTGGTTCTTCAATGTCTGTGGAATACATTACTCACACAGGAATTGTAAAATTCTCTTACACTTCAGACTAATAGAACTAGTATTTCTATGGGTAGGACACATATCTATGTCTACAATTTCCCCCTATGATTTCAGCAATTAGTCCAGATGAGCTTAAGATTTGAAATTGATCAGGATAACTGGAACAAGATGCCATGTTTTGAATGATGCCTTTGGAAGATCTATTTATAGTAACTAGACAAGTCAGTCACTTTATACCCTCATTGGGTATTTCTTGGTATTGGCATTGGGTATTTCATTGGTATTGGTGTTTCTTATTGTTGGTCATAAGTATGTGCTCCATTGGTTTTGTTAGGCCACGTAGAGTAGGCTAATTACTTGGTTTTACATATTTATAATTTATGTATGAATTTAAATATTAGTTCATACTCCCATTATTGCTTCATACTATACAGTTTATTTTAGTTTAATCTCTTTGGAAGCAATGGTTAATTTGTTTCTTTTGTTTTAAAGTGCCTATGGAGTTCATTTGTCCATTTCTCAATTTTGCATTTCTTTTTGTTTTTGCCATACGATACTACCAAAATGTTGACTTTTTGATTCTCTTCCAGCTGTATCTGTAGCAAGTAAGTGTACAAACTTTTACATTTCACTCATATAGTGTTTTATTCAGAAATAAAATATATAATATATTTTCACCATATCACATGAAACAAAAACATGCTTTAAACTAAATCTAGATATTCCATCATATTAAGTTACTCATAACATATTTACTCTGCTATAGTATCTAAATTGTTATTTAATTTTTATAATTTTACTTATAATTACATTAAATATTGTGTTGTATAGAATAAATTCAAGTTATATTCTATTTATTTAAATATAATTACATATTACATATTAGTTTTACTTTTACTGAGGCATATCAATGATGCTAGAGTCTCATGCATATAATGCTTCACCACCATACCCAAGCATTATCAGTGCTGGCTTCCCTTTACAGTGTAACAAGTATCTCTTCCTTTCAGCTGCCAGGTAAGCTTAATTCTGATATTCCATATTTTTAAAAGATCATTAATTTCTTTTATAATTTAATAAAATGAGTCAAAACATTTAAGCTTTTTATTATTTTATGCTATAGTATATTATGTTTGTATGTTTCTATACAAATATTAACCTCCATATTAAAGTACTATAAGACTTATCAGCTAGGTTACACTGTATAAGACTTATAATTTTATTTCTTGTTCATTCTTTTCTTCTTGAAAATGCTGTTGGGTGAAATGTATTTTTCTTGTAGTACAGAAAAATTCACATTAGTTAGAGATCCAACAAGTGTGTATACTGAGGAGAAAATTTTTAATTTTTAATCTTGTGTAAAAGTAATAGAAAATTTTGTAATATATTCATTTCTCCCTCATCATTTGCATCTAAGTTTTTCTCTTCAGGGTGAATTCAATATTTTTCTAAGCCTGTTCACACTTGTCTCACTTTTATTCTGCCACTATCACTTACTTTGTTTTCTAAATATTTCTTCATATATAAAACAATATACAAATATCTGGTAGATTTATTCCTGCCTTCTATATAAGAAATATAAATCAGCTAAACAATATATATAGTTACACTTCCTTAAGTAATATTTTGAAGACTGCAACTTGTTCAACACTTTAAAGGGCATACTTTTTAATAGATAAGCAATTAATATCCCATACTTTATGAATAGTGGATATTAGAAAACAATAAACATATTAGTTTACTAAACGCATAGTAAATCATTTTATTACATTTTGACTTAATTTGATGAATACAATTCTTTTTCTTTTGTCTTTTTGAGCAACACCCAGCAGTTCTCAAGGGTTACTTTTGGGTCTGTACTCAGAATTCTCACCTGACAGAATATGGGGATCATATGGGATGCCAGGAATCAAAACGAGGTCCATCCTGGTTCGACCACGTGCAAAGCAATCACATCACACTTTGCTATATACATCCTTCCCCTGATAAATAATATTCTATTAAGCTTTATAATAAACTGCATAAATTTATATTTAGTTAAATATGAAGATAAATGTGAAGGACTTAGTATTTAGAAATGATGAGAATATAAAAACTTAAAGATAGTGAATAATTTTTTGCATCCCTAATACCAACTTCTAAGAATAGCAATAAGGACAAATTTAGTTTTGGAGTATAATATTTATGTAAAATTGAGTGAATATATGTAATGCCTAAAAATGATAATAAAATGCATTCAACGTGTGTGTTATATAATATTTATACTGATCTCTGACATAGCACATATTAATGTATAAAGTTGATCTAATATAATTAATTTAATTCAATTTAATTCATAATTCATTTAATTAATATAATATAATTATATTATATGATTATATGATAATTATTAAATATAATCATTAATATAATAAATTAATAAATAATTAATATAATTATTACAATTATTGCAATGCCTGTTAAATTATAGATATGAAATTATACTAACATGGTAGACATCTAATTTGATAAATGAGAAACTATAGCTTTTACTGACTTTGTGAAATTTATCAAAGATATATAAGAACTGCATCTTCATAAATATAGTTAACACAAAGGAAATTTTTTAATTATTTTGACTATTTTAATTAAATATTTTTCAAAATATATTTATAATTTTTAATCAATTTAATCATAAAGCTAATTTGAAGTCAGAACTTGAATTTATAATTTTACTCAGAAAATGTGTGTTTCAAAATTGTTTCATTTAACATATTTACTCTGAATATTTAACAGTACAAAAAGTTAAGGCACATGTGCACAATGGTAAAATACCTATCATAAGTGCAAGCAGTATTAAATGTACATTCAAGCGTAAGACCTGAACAGTAGAAGGTTCCCCTCTGAAAAAAAATCAAAAGAAAAAAACAAATACATCTATTTATGAGTCACTTAACACCAAAAATTTGTTTTACAGAAACAGACATATAAAGGTATAGCTGTGTATACACAAAGAGAATATTGTGTATAATATTATAATTTACATAAATTTATGCATACAAAGAGATTTTTATCATTCAAATTAGAAATCATTTCTTAATATGAATACAAAGCTGTAGAAAATATTTGAATACATTCAACTGGAACATTAAGTTAAAACTATTTACTAGTCTAGAAGTTATGGTGGTTATGAAGATAAAACTAGATTTATCTTTATTTTATGACTATAAGTATTTATAATATAATTCATGTTAAAGCTTAAAATGTTGTGAATATAAGTACTATACTGTGTTCTATGGAAGCAAAATGATGGGATTTCTTGTGATGAAAATAAGCCTAAATCACATTCATTTTAATCTGGGAAGCATAGCTTGATCATTGCCATTAATAGTTGCTCAATAATAAATTGTGAAATATATGTGTTTTATTTTAGAGAAATTTAGACATCATGTAATTATTTATCCAGTCTTATCTTTTTATCTGTATATTTTTGTATACATAACTCTAGAAGGTATAGAAATTAAACTGTAGAGAACTGAGAGGAGACTAAGTCTAAAAATAATAGACTAGTTATTTACCTATAACAAAGCTTTACTTGAGAAGTAATGGTGACTTTGACTAGGACTGAATAAAGAATTTATGTCAGGTCACCAAAGATGTGGATTATTTTAGAGATATATTTGAAAAGACAGGTTGGTAACATTGTTGTGAACTCTAACTAAAACTATAAAAGAAATTAATATGTTTTTCAAAAGATTTACCACAGAGCATATTATTAATTGTATTAAAATTGGTTAGATAAACTAGTTTCACCAGATTTCATGCTACTGACTATAAATATAATAATTAAATTTGCTTACTTTATTTCTAAGCCCACTCATTTATCTCTTAGTGTTACTATTTCTCTCCATGTAGGATAATTTCTGTAGGGAACACATTAGTAGTTAGACAACACAAAAAAAAATCTGAAGTATCTCCTGTAATATCTTCCATTTGTTAATTAATGAATTCCCACTCTGGATTACATACTTTGGTTTTACTATTTTAAATCAATAAAAGTCATCTATTAAAATTCTAGTCAATACTTTTAACACAAATTCAAATTTAATTCCTTTTAGATAATATAGCAAATTATTCACATATAAATTACTTGTATACTTAGACATTTCAAAGAAAAGCCCTTTCTGGTATCTTTTCATTTGCATTTTGAAAACTAGTCACATGTGGTAGATTATGTAGGGTGAAAAATTCGTCGTCTTGGTCATCAAGAATATTTGTGATTCTTTCTGAAACTAATGCAAGGCACACTCAAGTATCAAATCATATATTGGTATCTTTCCATTGGCATTTTGAAAGCCAGTCTCCTGTGGTAGACTAAGCAGGTTGAAACATTTGTCTTCCTGGTCATCAAGAACATTTGTATCCTTTCTGAAAGTAATGCAGGGCACATTCAAGTATCAAATCACATATTGGAAAGAAATTCTATAATTAATCTGAATATATTTAATCCTCACATTTTGTGAGGGAAATGTCTCATTGTTTTTTTGGTAACAGAATATTGACTATGTTATGTGAAGATTCTTGAACTTTCTTTCCTTGCTCTTCCTATTCTCTATTGTTTGTTATACGAGGTAAATATTTTGCAGTAAGTTATTTTGCCAAGAAATTCTCTGCTTGCTTAATCTCTGCAGCACTGAACTTAATCCATAATGATTTTGGGTACAAGCATATCAATAGGTTTGCTCTTCAGGAAATTCCAGTTGCTGCTTATTTTGAAAACCTACTGAAGCTCAGTTGCTCCACTAAAGCAGAAAATATTTTCAGCCATTTGTGTATAACCATTATCTGCAGATCTATGTCTATATAAAAAATCAATCTTTAACAGGAATATATTGACACTGTCTTTAAACAATCTTATTTAGCCTATTCAGTTATTGACCAGAAACTTTGAATAAGGAACTATTTTAATACATACTGTTTAAAGAGATTAATGGATGTTAAAAATACTTCGTAATCTATTAAAATAATATAATTTATATGAAATGTTTTAAATGATATAGTTTCTATATGTGGAAACATTTTAAGGTCATGAGTTCATAGTTTTTAGTACTTATATGTATTAACAGATAATATTCAGAAACTTTTGATAACATTTTATAGACCAAAGAAGACTCCCTAGTCCAGAGCTTTGACTAAATGCTACAATTCATGTGTTGTTAATGAACTTTTTAGGTGTTAATAATATACATTGATTAAAATTTTGCAAAAAAGCACATTCAATCTTATTAACAGTATATAATAAGGTACATAATACTGTAACAGTCACAGCACAAGCTTATATTTCATAACACTATGACTAAAGGACTAAAGTATTTGCTGAATTCAAAGATCTGACTTGGAGAATAATATGGAATACCTGTAGATCAAACCATGGGGTGTCATAGGTGTTCACATATAACTCTAATGCAATACCACTCTCACCAGTGCTCCCGCCCATGGAAAATTTGTGTGTGTGTGTGTGTGTGTGTGTGTGTGTGTGTGTGTGTGTGTGTATTTTGTGCCTCAGTGGTGATGCAGAGGGGATAGTCCATGCTGTGCACTCAGAAATTGCTCCTGGTTTGGGTGAACATATAGAACTCCACTGGACCGAGGTACATTGAATATCTATGTTCGTGCATGCAAGGCAAACTCTCTACTGCAGGCTCCACCACTCCAACTACTGAAAACTTTTTTTTCTTTGCCTTTTGTCCACAACTGGTAATGCTTAGGGCTTAGGGCTTAGTCCTAAGCTCAGAAAATGCTCCTGGCTTTTGGGACCAAAGAGGATGCCCAGGAATCGAACCAAGATATGTACTAGATTAATGCATGCCAGGCAACATCTCTATAGTTTCCCCACCACTCTGCCCAAAGATTACTACTTTTTATTGGAACAATTTGTTTTCAGATTCATGTTCAGGTAGTCAACAACCAATTTCCATATACAACAAAGAGTCTGAAACATAAGTTCTTGTTCTCGATAAATTTGAAGTCTACAAAGATAGAGTGCAAGTATATGAAGGAGCAAAGTCCCTATTTACTACGAAATAAGATTCAGACTTGATATTCAATTTATTCTTCTCATTTTTTGCTTCCTATATATCACCTAAAGCTCTTGTTACAATACAAATTAAAATTCCACAGTTCTAAGATTTGATGTTATAATTTATTACATGGGGGACAGTTTTTCTTCTTGCCCAATAAAAATGATAATGATTAGGAATTTAAGTGATGTGTTTTTTAATTTAATTTTATTTATTTTGCTTTATTTTAATTTATTTCATTATTATTATTATTATTATTATTATTATTATTATTATTTTGATTCTTCGGGCCACACTCATTTGATGCTTAGGGGTTACTCCTGGCTAAACACTCAGAAATTGCCCCTGGCTTGGGGGGAGCATATGGGACGCTGGGGGATCGAACCACGGTTCTTTCTTGGCTAGTGCTTGCAAGAAAGATACCTTAGCTCTAGCATCACCTCGCCTGCCCCGTACTATTTTATTGTAATTTATTTTTAATTTAATTTAATTTTTATTGTAATCTATTTTTAATTTAATTTAATTTTTATTGTATTTTATTTTATTATTTAATTTAATTTTATATTTTGCTACAGGGTACACCCAGTGTTGTTCAGAAGTGTGTGTGTGTGTGTGTGTGTGTGTGTGTGTGAGTGTGTGTGCAGCAAAGTTAATGCATGAAAGGCAAACTCCCTACTAGATGCTCCAACACTCCAGCTACTGAAAACTTTTTTTCTGCTATGTCAACTACTGTTAACGCTCAGGGCTTACTTTCACCTGTGAAACATGTTCTCTACCACATAAATCTATCCTTTTCTGCTTCTCTAAATTTTCTATTTTCAGAGTAAATTATATGTTATTATTTTATTTATTTATATATTTTATTATTTTCTTTTATTTATACATGTTTTATTTTATTTTTCAATTTTCTTCATTCTTTTTTATTATTTTATTATATTGTATTTATATTTTATTTTATTTTTTATTGGATTTTATTATTTTATTTTATTTTTATTGTACTTAATTTTTTTTTGTTTTTTGTTTTGTTTTTTTGTTTTTTTATTTAATTATTCATACAGGAAGAGTAAGATAGCCAAGGTCACCTCAGCAAGAAGGATAATCAAAAGTAAAACAAAGAACGACATAAGCAGGCACTTGTTCTCTTTGATGGAGCCCATACAGGCAAGGAAGGCAACCACCATGATAATGGAGCCCACAATGATAAGCACATTACCCAGTGTGAGGAAGGGGAGTTTATTGAAGAGTACTCCGAAGTTGTTGTGGACCATAAAGTAGATCCCAAAACCCAAAATGCAGCAGCCACAGAACCAAAAAAGCAAATTGAAGACAAATAGGACATACTTCAGCAATTTCAAGCTACTCATTCCCATGATGACCTGGCTTTTTGGATCATTTCCTTGTTCTAGGAAGAGTGAGAGGCAAAGAACAGAGTAAAAGTCTTGGTGAAAGAAAGCTCAGCACATCCTTGGTGCTAAACCCAATTTTATTTTATTTTTAATTTATTTTAATGTTTTAAATTATTCTTTTATTTTATTATTTTATTTCATTTATTTTAAATTTTATTTTATAATTTAATTCATAAGTTTCTTTTTTATTTATATTATTTTATATATTCATTTCATTTTATTTATTTTATTTTATTTTTTAATTTATATTTTAATTTATTTTTTATTTATTTAATTTATTTAATTTTATTATTTTATTTTTTATTTAATTTTATTATTTATTATATATCATATTTTATTTTAAATATTATTTTATTTTTATTATATTATTTTATTTTATTATTTTATCTATTTATTTCATTTTAATTTATTTTATTTATATTGTCTTATTTAATTTTTTATATGATTTTTATTTTATTTTGTTATATTTTATTTTATTTCATGTTATTATTTTTGTATTATATTATTATATTATTTTATTTTATTTTATTTTATTTTATTTTATTTTATTTTATTTTATTTTTGGCTGCCAGCTACTTTCAGTGTAGTTCAGGAATTACTCTGGCTCTGTGCTCAAAAACTGTTTCTGGCCAGGAGAACAATATGGAATTCCTGTGGATCCAACCAGATAGTGACATAGGTGTTTGTGTGGAACTCTAAAACCAAAACACTCTTACCAATGCTGCAACCCATGCAATTGTGTGTGTGTGTGTGTGTGTGTGTGTGTGTGTGTATTTTGTGATTCACCGGTGATGCAAGAGATCAATCTGAGCTATGCACTCAGAAATCGCTCCTAGTTTGGGTGACCATCGTAGAACTCCAGTGGACTGAAGCACAGTGAGTCTCTAAGTTCCCGCATGCAAGGTGCAAACTCCCTACTAGATGCTCCACCACTCCAGCTACTGAAATCTTTGTTTTCTTTTTTTGCATCTTTGTCCAAAACTGTTAACGCTCAGGGCATACTTCCATCATGTGAACCCTGGGGTCTAACACATAAATATACCATCCTTGTCTGCTTCTCCAAATTTTCTATTATCAGAGTATATTTTAATATTTTATTCATTTATTTTAATATATTTTATTTATATATTTTATGTTTAATTTTATGTTCTTTCCTTTGTTATTTTATTTATCATTTATTATTTTATTTTTATTTCACTTTTTATTTTATTTAATATCATTTATTTTTATTTTTATCTTATTTCATTATTTTATTTTTTGTCATTTTATATTTATTGTATTTTAATTCATTATTTTTCTTACTTTAAATTATTATTTTTATTTTAACATTTTATTTAATTAAATTTTATTAAA
>NC_064855.1:73882215-73898704 GCF_024139225.1 Suncus etruscus
CAAGGCACAAACTCCCTATTAGATGCTCCACCACTTCAGCTACTGAAATCTTTTTTTCTTATTTGCCTCTTTGTCCACAACTGTGAATGCACAGGGCTTTCTTTCACCATGGTCTTTAACACATAAATCTATCATCCTTTTCGCTTCTCTAAGTTTTCTATTATCAATGTATATTGTATTTTAATATTTTATATTATTGTATTTATTTTGTTGTATTTGATTTTATATTATTTATTTTTAATTTCATTTTCTTGACTATTTTATTTTTATTTCATTTTTATTTTATTTCATTATTTTATTTTATTTTTACTGTATTTTAATTTATTTTATTTTCTTATTTTTATTTATTATATTTTATTAATGTATTATATTATATTTTTATATTTTAATTTTATTAACTTTTATTTTTCTTTTATTTTTCATACTTAATTTTATTTTTTGTTTTATTTCATTTATTTTATATTATTTATCTTGCTTTTTATTATATTATTTATTTTATTTTATTATTTTATTATTTTATTTTTTAATTTAATATATATTTTATTTTATATCATTTTTATTTTATTTTATTTATCTTATTTTATTATTTTGTTACTTACTCTTATTTATTTCATTATTTTAATTTTTATTTTAGTTCATTATTTTTTTATTTCTTTTTTATTTTAGTTTATTATTTTATTTTTATATTGTTTTATTTTATAGTTTATATTATTTATCTTACTTTTATTATTATATTCATTTATTTTTAACATTTTATTTTATTATATTACTTTGATTTATGACTTTATAATTTATTTCTTTTACTTTTATTTTATCTTACATTATTTTATTTATCTTATTTTATTATTTTATTATATACTTATATTTTATTTTAATTTTTTAATTTTATTATTTTAGTTTATGTTTTCTTTTGTTATTTCATTATTTTAGTTTAGTTTATTATATTATTTTATTTTATTTATTTAATTTTATTTTTGATTTTATTATATATTTACCAAACTTTATTATTAAATTCTTTTTTATTTTATTTCATTTTTTATTTTAGGTTTTTTTAGTTTATTATTTCATTGTTTATTTTATTTTATATTATTTATTTTTATTATTATATTATTTTGTATTTTATTTCATTATTTTATTTTATTATATTGTTTTATTTTTAATTTTATTTTAATTTTTATTTTTCATTTTATTTTATTCTATAATTCATTTTATTTTATTTTATTTCGTTTCATTTTATAGTTTGCTGCAGGCTACACCCAGTGTAGTTCAGGAGTTACTCTGGCTCTGTCCTTAAAATCTGTTTTTGCCAGAAGAACAATATGGAATGTCTGTGGATCAAACCACGGGGTGTCACAAGTGTTCACGTGCAACTGTAATGCCATAACACTCTTACCAATGCTGCGGCCCATGGACGTGTGTGTGTGTGTGTGTGTGTGTGTGTGTGTGTGTGTGTGTGTGTGTGTCTGAGCTCTGCACTCAGAAATTGCACCTGGTTTGAGGGACCATGTAGGACTCCATGGTATCGAAGCACAGTAAGTCTCTAAGTTCATGCATGCAAGGCAAACTTCCTACTGGATGTTCCACCACTCTAGCTACTGAAAAGTTGGGGGGGGGGGGTTGGCTCTTTTTCACAAAATTTAATGCTCTGGGCTTACTTTTACCTAGTGAAGCATTTTCGTTAACACACAAATCTATCCTTCTCTCCCACTTCTCAAAATTCTCTATTATCAGAGTACACTTTTTATTATTTTATTTATTAAATTATTTTATTTTATTTACTTTTTATTTCATTTACTTTATTTTTTATTTTTATTTATTTATTATTTTATTTTTATTTCGTTTTATTTTATTTTATTTTATTATTTTAATTGACTTTATTTCATATTTAATTGTATTTTATTTTATATTATTTTATTTTTATTTTATCTTTTTATTTTTTATTTTATTTTTAATTTTATTTTATTTTCTTATTTTTATCTCATTTCATTTTATTTTATTAATTTTACTTTATTTTATATTTTGCTGCAGGCTACACCCAGTGTACTTCAGGAGTTACTCAGCTCTGTGCTCAAAATTGTTTTTGGCCAGGAGAACAATTTGTAATTCCTGTGGATCAAACCAATAGTGTCATATGTGTTGGCATACAACTCTAATACCATAACACTCTTACCAATGCTGCATCCAATGGAAGACTGTGTGTGTGTGTGTGTGTGTGTGTGTGTGTGTGTGTGTGTGTGTGTGTGTGTGTGTGTGTGTGTGTGTTTTGAGCCTCACCAGTGATGATCAGGGTCACTCTGAGCTATGCACTCAAAAGTCACTCCTGGTTTGAGGGACCAGATAGGACTCCTGTGAAACAAAGCATAGTCAGTCTCTAAGTTCCTGCATGCAAGGCGCAAACTACCTACTATATGCTCCACCACTCCAGCTGTTGAAATCTTTTTTCTCTTTTTTCCCTCTTTATCCACAATTGTTAATGCTCAGGGCATACTGTCACCATGTGAAGCATGTTCTCAAACACATACATCTATCATCTTTTCCACTTCTCTAAATTTTCTATTATCAGAGTATATTGTATTTTAATATTTTATTTTATTTTATTCATTTTATTTTATTTTATTTATTTATTAATATTTTTATTTTAATTTCTTTTCTATTTTATTTTTTATTTTAAATTTCACTATTCATTTTATTTTATTTATATTTATTTTATCATATTTCATTGCTTTATATTATTTATTACATTATTTTATTATCTATTGTTATTTAATTTATAATTTTATTTTTATTTTTATTTTATTTTCATATTTAATATTTTATTTTTAACTTTGTTAAATATCACTTTTATTATTTTATTATATATCTTTGTATTTATTTTATTTTATTAATATATTTTGTTTTATATATTCATTTTTTATTTACTTATTTTATATAATCATTTTATTTTCATTTTATTTTATTTTATATTATTTATCTTATTTTATTATATTTTTATTGTATTTTTCTCATTTTATTTTATTTTTTAATTTCTTATTTTATATATAATTTAATTTTAATTTTAATTTTATTTTATTTCATATTTTATTTATTTTATTTTATTATTTACTTTTATTTTATTTCATTTTATTAATTTAGTTTATCATTTTATATTTTATTTTATCTAATTTTAATTTATATTGAATTTAATATATTTTTTATTTTATTTTTTATATATTAATCTTATTTTATTATTTTATTATTTACTTTTATTTTATTTCATTAATTTATTTTAGTTTATTATATTAGTTAATTATATTCGTTTATTATTTCATTACTTTATTTTAGCTTATTAGTTTAGTTGATTATTTAATTTATTTTATTTTATATTATTTATCTTACTTAAATTTATATTCTTTTTTATTTTAGTTCATTATTTTAGTTTATTAAATTATATTATATTTTATTTTTAATTTAATTTAATTTATGTTTTTATATTTAATCTTATTTTATTATTTACTTTTATTTTATTTAATCTTTTCTTTTAATTTATTATTTTAGTATTTTATTTTCTTTATTTTATTTTTTATTTTATTTCATATTAGTTATCTTACTTTATTATAATATTTTTTATTTTATTTTAATTTAATATAATCTTTTATTTTATTTTATTATTTCATTATTTACTTTTATTTTTTATTTTATTTTAATATTTATTTTATTTTTTATCTTTATTTTATATCATATTATTTTATCTTATTTAATTATTTTATTATTTACTTTTAGTTTATTTCATCATTTTAATTTATTTTATTATTTTACTTTATTTTATTTTGTTATTCTATTTTAGTACATTATTTTCTTTTATTATTTTCTTTCTATTTTAGTTTATTATTTCATTTTATTTATATTTTTTTATTTTAATTTTAATTTATATTACTTATCTTACTTTATTTTATTTTATATTGCTTTATTTATATTATATATTTTAATTATATATATTATTTATTTTATTTTTTAATTTAAATTTGTTTGTTTGTTTGTTTTTGTTTTTGGGTCACACCCGGCAGTGCTCAGGGGTTACTCCTGGCTGTCTGCTCATAAATAGCTCCTGGCAGGCACAGGGGACCATATGGGACACCGGGATTCGAACCAACCACCTTGGGTCTTGCAAGGCAAATGCCGCTGTGCTATCTCTCCAGGCCCTTTTTTTTTATTTTTTATTTTATTTTATTAATTTATTTTAATATTTTCATTTATTATCTTAATTTATTTTGTTTTATTTTATATTTTGCTGCAGGCTACACCCAGTTACTCTGGCTCTGTGCTCAAAAACTGTTTCTGGCCAGAACAGTATGGAATGCCTGTGGATCAAACCATGAGGTGTCATAAGTGTTTGCCTGCAACTCTAATGCCATAACATTCTTACCAATGCTGCGGACCATGGAAGACTGTGTGTGTGTGTGTGTGTGTGTGTGTGTGTGTGTGTGTGTGTGTGTGTGTGTATTTTGAGTCTCACCAGTGATGATAAGGGGTCACTCTGAACTGTGAATTCAGAAATCACTCCTGGTTTGGGAGACCATACAGGACTCTAGTGATCCAAGCACATTGAGTCTCTAAGTTTGTTTATTTCTTTCATTATTTCATTATTTTATTTTAGTTCATTATTTTGGTTTATTATTTTATCTTGTTTTATTGTATTTTATATTATATTTTCTATTTATCTTACAGTTTATAATTATATTCTTTTCTATTTTATTTTTTATTTTATTATATTAATTTATTATATATTTTATTTTAATATTTATTTTAATATTTATTTTATTTTATTATTTTAATTTATTTTATTATTTTTCTTTATTATTTCATATTTTATTATATTTAATAATTTCATTTTATTTTATTTTTATTTCAATTTTTATTATAGTTTATTATTTTATTTATATTATTTTATTTTACATTTTATTGTATATTATTCATCTTCCTTTGTTACTATAATATTTTTAATTTCATTATTTTATTTTATTATTTTATTTTATTATTTTTATTTTGTTTTATATTATTAATTTTATTTCAATTTTTATTATATTTTACATCATATTTTATTTTATTTTATCTTATTTTATTTTATATTTTGCTGCGTGCTACACCTAGTGAACTTCACGAGTTACTCTGGCCAGGAGAATAATAAGGAATGCCTGTGGATCAAACCACAGGGAGACATAAGTATTTGCCTGCATTTCTAATGCCATAACATTCTTACCAATGCTCCGGCCCATGGAAGACTGTGTGTGTGTGTGTGTGTGTGTGTGTGTGTGTGTGTGTGTGTGTGTGTGTGTGTGTGTGTGTGTGTGTGTGTGTGTGTGTATTTATTTTGAGCCTCAGCGGTGATGCTCAGGGGTCACTCTGAGCTATGCACTCAGAAATCACTCCTGGTTTGGGGGATCATAAAGGACTCCAGTAGATGGAAGCACAGTGAGTCTCTAAGTTCGTGCATGCAAGAGAAAATCCCTACTAGATGCTCTACCACTCCAGCTACTGAAAACTTTTTTTCTTTTTTGCCTCTTTGCCCACAACTATTATACCCACAACTTATTTTCACCATGAGAAGGATGGTCTCTAACACATAAATTTATCATCCTTTTCTGCTTCTCAAAATTTTTTATTATCAGATTATATTATATTTTAATATTTATTTATTGATTTTATTTTACTATATTTTACTATTTTACTGTATTTTGTTTTATTTATTCATTTATTTTATATTGAATTTTTATTTATTATTTTATTTTTACTTTACTTTTTAATTTATTTTATTTTATTATGTTATTTTTTCATTATATTTTAATTTTATTTTATTATTTTATTTTAATATTTTAGTATTTTAATTTACTGAATTTCATTTTATTTATTAAGTTTATTAATTTAATTTAATTTATTATATTATATTTAATTTAATTTTATTTATATATTTTATTCATTTTATTTCATTTATTTTATTTTATTGTTTATATTATTTTATTTTTCATTTTATTTTATATTATTTATCATGCTTTATTATCTATTTCATATTATTTTATTATTAGTTTTTTATTTTATAATTTATTTCATTTTTATTTTTATTTTATATTATTTTATTTTTTATTTTATATTTTTTAATTCTCTTTTCTCATTTTTTATTTACTTTTACTTTTTTCAATATTTTATTTTATTTTATTATTTTATTTTTATTATTTTATTTATTCATTTTTATTTTATTTTTTGTTTTATTATTTTATATTTTATTTTATTTTAATTTTTATTTAACTTCATTTATCTTTATTATATTTTATAATTATTTATATTATTTTATTTATCTATTTTTATTATTTTATTTCATGTAATTATTTTAGTTTATTATTTTCTTTTATTTTGTTATTATAATTTAGTTTATTATTTTAGATCATTATTTTATTTATTTTATTTTATATTTATATTATAAGATTTTCTTACTTTATTATTATATTCTTTATTATTTTATTTTATAATTTTATTTGATCTTATATTTTATTTTAATATTAATTTTTATTTTATATTATTTCTATTTTATATTCTATTATTTTATTTAACTTATTTTATTATCTTATTATTTACTTTTCTTTTATTACTTTATTCTAATTTATTTTAATATTTTAATTATTTATTTTTTATTTTTTATTATTTATGTTTTTACATTTATATTTTAGTTTATTAATTTCTGTTATTCGTATTGTATTATTTTTATTTTATTTTATATTATTAATCTTACTTTATAATATATTTTTATATTATTTTATTTTTCATTTTATTTTATTTAAATATAAATTTTATTTTATTTTATATTATTTATCTTATTTAATTATTTACTTTTATTTTATTTCATCATTTCAATTTTTTTTATTTTATTATTTTTTTATTGTTTTCATTTTTTAGTTTATTATTTTATTTTATATTTTATTTTATTTTTAATTTAATTCACTTTTTATATTATTTTATTATTTCATTATTTACTTTTATTTTATTTATTTATTTTCTTTTAGTTTATTATTTTATTTCATATTATTTATCTTACTTTATAATTATATTCTTTTTTATTTTATTTTATATTTTATTTTTATGTTTTTAATTTCTCTTCTCATTTTTATTTGCTTTTACTTTATTTCAATATTTTATTTTAGTTTATTATTTTAGTTTATTTTTTATTTTATTATTTCATTATTTTTATTTTATTTATCTTACATTATTATTTTATTCTTTTTTACATTGTTTTATTTATTTTATTTTATTTTTAATACATTAAAATTTTAATACAATTGTATTAATTGTATTAAAAATTTAATACATTGTATTTTTAATACAATTTATTTGAAATGTTTAAAATTATATAGTTTCTATTTGTGTAAACATTTTTAAGGCCATAAGTTCATAGTTTTTAGTACTACACTTATTAACAGAAAATATTTAGAAAATTTTGATAACATTTTATAGACTAAAGAAGACTCTCTAGTCCAGAGCTCTGAAGACATGCTACAATTCATGTGTTAATAATATAAATTATAAATCTTGCAAAAAAAAAAACACAATCTTATGAATATTGTATAATAAGTACATAATACTATAACAGTCACAGAACAAGGTTATATTTCATAACACTATGACTAAAGGACTAAAGTATTTGCTGAATTCAAAGAGCTGACTTGGAGAACAATATGGAGTGCCTATGGATCAAACCATGGGGGTGTCCATAGGTGTCCGCATGCAACTCTAATGCTCCTGCCCATAGAAAATGTGTGTGCTGTGTGTGTGTGTGTGTGTGTGTGTGTGTGTATTTTGTGCGGTCAGCGATGATGTACAGGGGATACCTCCAAGCTGTGCTCTCAGAAATCGCTCCTGGTTTGGGTGAACATATAGAACTCCAGTGGATCTAAGCACAGTGAGTCCTTAAGTTTCCTGCATGTAAGGCAAACTCTCTACTGCAGGCTTCATCACTCCAACTATTGAAAAACTATTTTTCTCTTTGCCTTTTTCTCCACAAAACGCTTAGGGCTTACTCCATGCTATAGGCTCAGAAATTGCTCCCTGGTTTGGGAACATATAGGATGCCAGGAAATCGAATCAAGATATGTACTAGATTACTGCATGCCAGGCAACCTCCCTACAGTTTCCCCCATCTCCGCCCGAAGATTACTTACTTTTTTATTAGATCAATTTGTTTTCATATCATGTTCAGGTACTCAACAACCAATTTTCATATACATATATGCCCAATAAAAAGGATAAGGATTAGGGATTTATCCCGATGGTTTTATTTTATTTTATATATATTATATTATTTTATTTATATTCTTTTATTTTACTTATTTTTAGTTCATCTCATTTTACTTTATTTTATTATTTTATTTATTTTTACTATTTTATTTTTATATTTAATTCTTATTTTATTGTTTGTATTATTTTATTATGTTATTTAATTTAATCATATTTTATTTTATATTTTGCTGCTGGCTACACCTATGTAGTTCAGGAGTTACTCTGGCTCTGTGCTCAAAAATTGTTTCTACATAGGGGAGAACATTAAAGAATGCCTGTGGATCAAGGCACGGATGTGTCATAGGTGTTTGCATGCAAGTCTAATGCCATAACGCTCTTTTTTTATTTTTATTTTTTTGGTGTTTGGGTCACACACGGGGAGCTCAGAAATAATACTCTTCAGCGTCACTCAGGAATAACACTCTTACCAAAGCTGAGACCCGAGGAAGAGTGTGTTTGTGTGGTGTGTTGTGTGTTAGCGTGTGTGTGTGTGTATGTGTGTATTTTGAGCCTCAGCGTTGATGCTCTGGTGTCACTCTGAGCTATGCACTTAGAAATCACTCCTGGATGGGGGGACCATATAGGACTCCAGTGGATCGAGCACAGTGTAGTCTCTAAGTTCGTGCATGCAAGGCAAAACTCCCTATTAGAAGCTCCACCCCACTCCAGCTACTGAAAACTTTTTTTTTTCTTTTTTTGCCTCTTTGTCACAACTACTTTTTAACATGTTGTAGCATGGTCTCTAACACATAAATCTATCATCCTTTTCTGCTTCTCTAATTTTTCTATTATCAGAGTATATTTGATTTTATTAATATTATCATTTTATTATTTTATTTATTTTATTTTTAATTTTATCTTCCTTTTCTTTATTATTTTATTTTTTTTACTTTTTATTTTATTTCCCCACCCAAACCCCCGCCCTGTACTCTAGACAAGCTTTCTATTTCCCTAGTACATTCTCATTATTAGGATAGTTCAAAACGTAATTATTTCTCTAACTAACTCATCCCTTTTGTGGTGAGCTTTATGAGGTGAGCTGGAAACTTCCAGCTCTTTTCTCTTTTGTGTCTGAAAGTTATTATTGCAAGAATGTCCTTTCATTTTTCTTAAAACCCATAGATGAGGTGAGACCATTCTGCATCTTTCTCTCCTCTCTCTCTGACTTATTTCACTCAGCATAATAGATTCCAAGTACATTCAATGTATAGGAAAATTTCATGACTTCATCTCTCCTGACTGCTGCATAATATTCCATTGTGTATATGTACCACTGTTTCTTTAGCCATTCATCTCTTGAAGGGGATCTTGGCTGTTTCCAGAGTCTTGCTATGGTAAATAGTGCTGCAATGAATCTATAGGGTAAGGAAGGAATTTTTGTATTGTATTTTTGTGTTCTTAGGGTATATTCCTAGGAGTGGTATAGCTAGTCGTATGAGAGCTCGATTTCCAATTTTTGGAGGAATCTCCATATTGCTTTCCATAAAGATTGAACTAGACGGCATTCCCCACCGAGCAGTGGATAAAGAGTTCCTTTCTCTCCACATCCCCTCCAACACTGCTTGTTCTCATTCTTTGTGATGTGTGCAATCTCTGGGGTGTGAGGTGGTGGTACCTCATAGTTGTTCTTGATTTGCATCTCCACTGATGATTAATGATGTGGAGCATTTTTCATGTGTCCTTTTGGCCATTTGTATTTCTTCTTTGTCAAAGTGTCTGTCCATTTCTTCCCCTTTTTTTGATGGGATTAGATGGTTTTTTTTCTTGTAAATTTCTGTCAGTGCCTTGTATATTTTGGAGATTAGCCCCTTGTCTAATGGGTATTGGGTGAATAGTTTCTTCCACTATTGTGCCAGAATATACGAGGAAAGGCATTAGTTTTTCTCCATTGAGGACAATATTTGCCTCTGGCGTGTGGTAGATGGCCTTAAGTATATTTAGAAAGGTTCCTGCCATTCCCATCTTGCTTAGAGCTTTTGATCAAGAATGGGTGTTTGGATCTTACCAAATGCTTTCTCTGCGTCTATTGATATGATCATATGATTTATATTTTTCTTGTTGTTGATGTTGTGTATTATGTTCTTAGATATACGGATGTTAAACCAGCCTTGCATTCCTGGGATGAAACCTACTTGATCATAATGGATGATCTTCTTAATGAGGCATTTTATTATTTTATTATATTTATTTTTAATTTTTTAAATTTTGATTAATTAAATTTATTTTATAACTTTATTTTATTTTATTTTTTATATTATTTTATTTATTTATTTTTTTTATGTATTTATTGTTTTTTGCCTCTTTGACCAACAAATGTTAACGCTCAGGTATTACTTTCAACCATGTTAAGCACCTTCCTTTAACACAGAAATCCTATCATCCTTTTTTGTTTCTAAATTTAATATTATCATAGTATATTTTATATTATTTTTTTTATATATGTTATTTATTTTATTATTTTTATTATTTAATTTTATTTATTTTTAATTTTATTATTTTATTTTGTTTTGTTTTATTTTATATTTTTCTGTGGGTTACACCCAGTGTAGTTCATGATTTAACCTGGTTCTGTGCTCATAAACCAGTTTCTGGCTTGGAGAATATAATTGGAATCCTGTGTATGAAAACACAGGGTGGCCATAGGTGTTTGCTTGCAACTCTAATGCCATAACAATCTTACAAAGCTGTGGCCAACGGAAGACTGCGTGTGTGTGTGTGTGTTGTGTGTGTGTGTGTGTGTGTGTGTATTTTGAGCCTCAGTGATGATGCTCAGAGGTCACTCTTAGCTATGCACTCAGAAATAGCTCCTGGTTTGGGGGACCATATAGGACTCCATGTATTAAAATACAGTTCTTGCATGCAAGGCAAAACTCCTACTTGATGATCCACCACTCCAGCTACTGAAAACATTTTTTTTGCTTCTTTGTCCACAACTGTAAACGCTCATGCTTACTTTCACCATGTAAAGTATGGTCTCTAACACATAAATCTATCACCCTTTTTCAGCTTCTCTAAATTTTTTATTAGCAGAGTATAATATATTTTAATATTTTATTTTATTTTATATATTTATTTTATTTTATTTTGTTGTATTTTATTTATTTTATTTATTTATTTATTATTTTATTTTATATTTTATTATTTTTATTTTCATTTTACTTTTCATTTTATTTTATTTTATTATTTAATTTATTGTTTTATTATATTATTTCATTTTATTTTTTATTATATTAAAATTTAATTTATTTTACTTATTTTATTTATTTAATGATATTTTATTTTATAGATATATTTAATTTAATAATTTTTATTTTATTTATTTAGATATGTTTTTAAAATTTAAGTTATTTTAATTTATTTTTATTTTATTTCCTCTTATTTAACTTACTTTATTATTATATTCTATTTTATTTTTAGTTAATTATTTTATAATTTATTTTATTTAATGTTATTTAATATTTTTATTTTTGTAAATTATTTTATTTAACTTATTTTATTATTTTTTATTTACTTTTATGTCATCTGCATTATTTTTATTTTATATTATTTTAGTTCATTTTTTTGTCATTTAATTTATTTTATTATAATTTATTTTATTTATTTTATTTTTTATTTTATATTATTTAACTTACACTATTATTTATTTTTTTTTATTTCTATTTTCCTATTATATTTTATCATTTTAGTTCATTTTATTTATTATTTTTATTTTATCTTTTTTATCATTTTTCCATTTACTTTCATTTTTATTTCATATTTAAATTTTATTATTTTATTTTAAATTTTATTATTTTCTTTTATTATTTCATTATTTTATATTAGTTTATTATATTATTTTATTTTTATTATATATTTTATTTTAATTTAATTTTTATTTTATTATGTTTTTTATTTTATATTATTTTATTTATCTTATTTAATATTTTACTATTTACTTTCATTTTATTTCATTATTTAAATTTCCTTATATTTTATTTTATTTTATTTCATTATTTAAATTTCTTATATTTTATTTTATTTTATTATTTTATTTATTTTTTATAACTATTTTTTTTATTTCCCTTTTTTTGCATGGAAGGTAAATTTCCTACTAGATGCTCCACCATTTTAGCTACTAAAATTTTTTTTTTTTGCCTCTTTGTCCATAACTGTTAATGCTCAGGGCTTACTTGTACCATGTGAATCATGTTCTCTAAATCATAAATCTAGCATCTTTTTCTGCTTCTCTAAATTTTATATTATCAGAGTGCATTTCATTTTATTATTTTATTTTATTTATTTAATATTATTGTTTTATTATACCATATTATTTTATTTCATTTTTATTTTATCTTATTTATTTTTAATTTTATGTTATTTTATCTATTTTATTTTATTTTTTATTTTATGTATTTTTATTTCATTATATTTTATATTTTATTATGTTATATTTCATTTTAATTTTTGCTGCAGGCTACACCCAGTGTAGTTTAGGAGTTATTCTGGTTCTGTGCTCAAAAACTGTGTCTGCCTTGGACAACAATATGGAATGCTAGTGGATCAAAACAGGTGGTTTCTTATAATACCATAACACTCTTACTAATGCTCTGGCCCATGGAAGTCTGTGTGTGTGTTGTGTGTGTGTGTGTGTGTGTGTGTGTGTGTGTGTGTGTGTTTGCGCCTCAGTGGTGGTGCTCAGTGGTTACTCCAAGTTATATACTCAGAAATCACTCCTGGTTTTGGTGACATTATAGTACTCAGTGTATCTAAACACAGTGCTCTTATGTTCGTGCATACATGGCAAACTCCCTACTACATGCTCTACCACTTCAGCCAATAAAAACTTCTGTTTTTTTTTGTTTTTTTTTGTTTTTTTGCTTTTTCTGTACACACCTGGTAACACACGGGTTAATCCTGGCTATGAGCTGAGAAATTATTCCTGGCTTTGGGCCAGAGCTGTGGCACAAGCAGTAAGGCATCTGCCTTGCCCACCCCATCCTTGGAAGAACATAGTTCAATTCCCTGGTATCCTATAGGGTCCCTCAAGGCAGGAGCAACTTCTGAGTGACACCTTGTGTGGCCCATAAACCCAAAAATAAAAATTGCTCTTGGCTTGGGAGACCATATGGAAAACTAAGAATTGAAAAAAAGGTATGTCCCCAGTTATTGCGTGCCAGGCAACTGCTCTACAGCTTCTCCACCGCTCACACCAAAGATTTTTAATTTTATTAGAACAATTTGTTTTCAGATTCATGTTCATGTATTCAAAAACGAGTTTTCATATACAACTAAGAGTTTAAAGCATAAGTTCTTTTTTCTGCTCTAAATGTGAGTCTACAAAGGTAGATTGCTTATATATGAAGGAGCAACCACATACTTACTATGAAGTAAGATTAAGACTTTATATATTCAATTAATACTTCTCGTATTTTGGTTCTGATATATCACCTAAAACTCTGTTTACAATTAAAATTATAAGTCAATAGGTCTAAGAATTGATGTAATAATTTATTAGAAGAAGGGCACTTACTTCTTGCCTAATAAAATTAGTAAGAATTGAGATTTTTTTTAAGTTTTGGGTCACACCCAGTAATGCTCAGGCTTACCTCCTGGCTATGCCTTCAGAATTTGCTCCTGGCTTGGGGTCCATATGGGACCCCGCAGGATAGAACTGACATCCATCCTAGGCTAGTCCTGTCCAGGCAGACACCTTATCTTTAGCGCCACTGCGCCAGCCCCATTTTGAGATTTTATATGATGTATTTTCATGGTGTTACATAATAAACATTAGCTTCTACATCAGAATGTTTTAAGGAATTTGACAAATATTGATTTATATTAAAAAGAAATACACATAAAATAGGAGGCAGTGTGGCCTGGGGTGTGGTGATGAGTGTGTGAGTGTGAGTATGAGTGTGCAAGGTGAGTGTGTGTGTCCACCCCAGCGCCCCTACCCTGCCTACACCTTGATCTTAACTGATCAGGTTGAACCCAACCCTCAGACCCCAGAGGGACTGCCCAAGATGAGAAAAACCTCCCTCCTGCGAAATCCCCCTGCTTAACCCTGTGCAGTGAGGCCTTAAAAATATATAAAATATGGGGCCGGGAAGGTGGCGCTGGAGGTAAGGTGTCTGCCTTACAAGCGCTAGCCAAGGAACGGACCGCTGTTCGATCCCCCGGCGTCCCATATGGTCCCCCCAAGCCAGGGGCGATTTCTGAGCACATAGCCAGGAGTAACCCCTGAGCGTCAAACGGGTGTGGCCCAAAAACCAAAAAAAAAAAAAAATATATATATATATATATAAAATATAAGTTTATAAAATCATAATTAATGGAGTATATATATACTGCTTGCATTAATCTGAGGGAATCTCCCAAACACTCGACAGAAGGTCCATGGACCGCATTGACAATTCTCAGTCAAGTTTATCTACATTTCAATACATGATGCTACAGAGGTACCTGTCATGCTTTACCTTGTCCACACTGACAACCTTGCAATACAATGAGGCCTCATGATGGGGCCTGCACAGTGGTGCAAGAGGTAGGCAGTCTGCTTGATAGCACTAACCTAGGAAGTTTCATGTTTTTTTCCCCCAGCATCCAATATGATTCCCCAAGCGATGAGCAATGTCAAAGCACAGATCTAGGAGTATCCCTGAACATGACTGGGTGTGTCCCAAACACCAAGAACAATAAAACAATAAAAAAAAAAAAGAAAGAAATTTCTCAGGGGAACTTATGGGAAGCTGAGAAACAAACCTGGATCCTTATGCAATTTAATATTTAATATCTTTAAGAATTTATTTTTACACCCTGATTGGTGTTTGATGTGAGTCAAACCTAGCAATATTCTGGATTAATATTTTTCAGAACAGAGATCTTCAGGTAATTAAAGAAATTAAGCCTGGTGTTTTACCATGTAAAGCATGTTCTCTAATGCATATACTATATTCCTTTCCTCTTGACAAATTTGTATTTTATCAGACTGAATTTTATTTTATTTTATTTTATTTAATATTTGCTCAGGGCTGAATGCTGCTTGAGATACACCTGGCTATGCATTAAAAAATTGCTCCAGTTGGAGCATGATATGGGATGCCAGTGTATCAAACCAGAGTCTGTCATAGGTTAACTTGTGCAATTCTAATGCAATGCTGCTTCTACTAATGCTCCTACCACTGGAAAACTATTTTTTTTTTATTTTCGCTTTTTGGGCCACACTTGGTGACACTGAGGGGTAACTCTTGACGATGCGTTCAGAACTCTATCCTGGCTGAGGGACCATATGGGTTGCCACCTGTTCTAACCACATTCCATCCTAGGCTTGAGCACGGAAGAAAAATGCATTATACAATGTACCATAGTACTGTTCCTTTGACAACATTTTTTTGGCCACACCTGATTATGCTTAGAGTTTAATACTTACTATATGCTCAGAAACTGCTCCTGCTTTGGGGACCATATGGAATGACAGGTAATTGAACTGATGTCTGCTTTAGGTTAGGACATGACAGGCAAGCGCCCTACCACTTGCACCACTACTCCGGTCCCTGAAATTTTTTTTTAATGGCAACATTTGTTCTCAGATTCACACTCACTGTATTCTACAATCAATTTTTATATATAACTAAAAGAGTCTAGAACATAAGATTCTTCTACTCTAAATTTGGAGTCTACAAAAATAAAGTACAAATATATGAAAGACCAAAGTAACTTTATACTAGAAAATAAGCTTCAGACTTTGCATTTAATTAATATTTTTTATTTTGGTTCCTATATATCACCTGAAAGCCTTGTTAAAATTCCAATTATTATTTGGTAAGTCTACAATTTGATGTAACAATTTATTAGATAGTGGACACTTTTATTTCTTGCCCAATAAAAAGAGGTAAGTATTAAGTTTCTGTGTTCATATTTTTCCATGATAAAAATTAGTGCCTATTATAGAATGCTTAAAGTAATTGGAAAAATTGTTGATTTATGATAAAACATAAAAATTACAGAAAATGTATGTTAATAAAATAAATATTCATAGAAAATTTAGAGACTGCTTGCATTAATCTTGAGGTATTCTCCCAATCACTTCTCAGAAGTTCTATGGGCCCTATTGACAGTTCTCTGTCATGTTTATCTATATTTAAATACAAGAGTGTAAAAAGGTTCTTGTCATGCTTTAGTTTGTGCACATTGACCACCATTGCAATGC
>NC_064855.1:73898804-73995774 GCF_024139225.1 Suncus etruscus
AACTATACTCTAGGCAAATGGTTCAGGGATCCTTACACAGTCGTCAGGTACCTTGCCCCCAACTCTTCCTCAATGCCATGTGTTTGTGCTGGAATATGTGTCCCTTACCCTCTTCATCCTGCCTTCTCCTTAGCCTGTGTCACGGGGAATGCCAGTCCACAGGCCCTGGCCCCTCTTCCCACGAAACCCAAGGATCAGAGTCTCCCCAGGACCCAGGCACCTTCTGAGATCCCCGCTGAAGCTGTGGAAGAGTATATAGAAATAATGAACGAGCTTCTGAAGGACCACAAAATGGAGGAGTCCAGGAAAGATCTAGAGGAGGAGGAGGACATAACTTGGTCTAACCCAAATATACTGAGCTATGTGGATGAGCTGTGCTCCCAGAAGGACTTTGTTACCAAGGTAGCTGGGAGGGTGATGGACAGTGGGATGGTCCAGGGTTATCTAATAACTCTTTTCTGTGTCTAAGCTGTAAAGAAATGCCCCTGTGTGTCTGTATGACCATTGGTGCATTCTTGGGTTTAGTTTCTATGGATGATTGTACATATCTATCTGTGTATCATTTTGGCACATGTGTTCATGTGTGAACACCTAAGTTTTCATAATCAGGTGTTGAGAACAGCCATCCAGGCCCCCACACTGTGCCCGAGAATGGAGTGTGTTTACTCCATCCTTTTTCCCATTAGTAATCATTAACCTATTTCCTTCTGCCCAGGTGGAGGCCATCATTGACGATCAGTTTCTGGGACACCTGCTCTCCTCAGATACCCAGTTGGATATCTCAACCCTTGCAAACGAATTGGAAGAGGTGGAAGGATTCAGCCCCTCACAGGTGAAGAGCCAGATGCAGTTGCAGTGTTAATTCAGGGAGGGGACTCCATTGAACCTCAGAGAGGAGGGACATGGACATGAGAGAGAAAGGAGGGACTGTGGGCCATCAGGAACCTGAGGCACATCAATAAAAATGGGGTTGTCCATTTTTTTGAAGACATGGGTCACATAGTCCCCCACATAACTCAGCACTGCCAACCGTTCTCTTATCTACTACTTTTCCCTCCTTCCCCAGCTTACGGATGAGAACCTGCAGGCCCTGCTTGATGAGCAGACGGGGAAGGCTCATCTCTGCCACCAGAAGACCCCCAAGGACTCAAGTCCAGAGGGGATTGCAGCCAACAACGGTGCCCCGACACCCACCCAAGCCCACAGGCCAAGGGCAAGCACTGCAACTTCCACCTGTGTGCCAACACGTTCTTCTGGACAAACTTCAAGGCCTGTCATTCAGTTGGCAACTGAAGCCTCTGAACCCAAATCCAGCCAGTGTCCCCACCCTGTTCTCACCACCCTGGGCAGTAGGGCTGACCACACCCTGAAAAAGGACCCTGTTGGCATTCTGAAGCCTGGGTCTAAAGAGAGCTCTGAGGAAGAGGATCTTCCCAGCCTGGCCTTTCTCCTGGATCCTTGCCAGAGATGGCAGCCCTGTGGCTTGCCTCTGAGACCTGCCCCTGCCCCTGGCTCCCAGAAGCCTAGAAATAGTCTCATGTCTTGCACTCCTTCGAGAAGGGCCATCCAGACCTCTGAGCCTAATACTGCCCCATCTAAGAAACGCTGCCGTATGGGGAGGGGCCCAAATATGTGAAATATCAAACCTCTGCTTAAAACTCAGACCTCCTAAACACAGTTCCTTGTGAAAAAGCAGACCTAATGACCAAACATCTCCCTATGTCTGAGAAATTTAACCATAGTGATATATAAATAATATATAATAATATATAATATATACAAATAGAGAATTTTAATGTGACATATCTCTATGTGAGTTGTTAGAATAAGAGTTTGAAGCAAGATCCTCTTAGTAATTAGTGAAATAAGATCATTGGAAAATATACTTTTATTCTTTTTGAAAAAGTTTTATATAGAACAATTTAGCATAGCACTTAAAATAAAAAAAACAAAAAACAAAAAATACAAAAAAATAAAGGGGTAATAAAGTATATACTCAAAGCAATGGAAATAGTTAAAAAGTTTAGATTAAGTTATTGAAAATAGGGCTCTCTGGCTCATTTTAGAATAAGTACTCTTGCCCAAAACCGACTGGAAAGATGAACCAGCTACAAAAGTTACTATTGTAATGAGATATTTAGCATGATAAGAAATACTATAATAACGTCAGTAAGTTTTCTACAACTGATCCTGTTGAAGTTGTAATTTTAAGTATGTCTTGTACAATTTTGTCAATTCGATAACTATAATTCAATTTATTTCCTAGCACTATTTTCTTTAGAAGTTGTTCACCAAGAATCTGCCCAAGTGAACTGGGACTTTTTGTTCACCTGTTTCTCCAGTCTTGTAAGTTGCGATTTATTTGGCTCTAGCCTTCCCCTACCTTATTATGGTAAGTAAGAGTTCTGAGTTCTTAAGTATAAAATTTTCTTACCTTTTAAGCAGTGGGGCACATTCTAAGCACTTTGTGGGGAACTATAAATTATTTCCAGAGTTTATTTATACATTCTATTTAAGTTTTATATAAGTTAGTTGTTTATTTTGATTCATTTATTTGTTAAGCATTGATTCAGGTATAGAAACTTACAGATCAGTTGTATACTGTGTTATATGTTCTTTCAGTTTTCAACGATATAGTCCACCTTTAATTTCCACCAATAGTTTAATGCTAGAATTTAAGAGCTTTTAACTAGTGGCTTTTCAGAAGAAAGTTGATATTGGCTATAAATTCCCTTTATACATGTGTCTCTCTAGGATTAAGTATAATAGTTAGCCATATTTCAATTGTCCATGGTCTGAGTAAAGAACTAAGAAACAAGATGATCTTATAAGATGTCGAGAACAATTGACTCAATGGAATCTATCTTTGTTCTTTGTGTGTTTTGGGAGTTTCTTTTAGGTGTCTTTTAATTTGTTTGTCTGTTTGTTTTGTTTTGTTTTTAAGGTAAGAGAGTCAGGAAATAAGCATCTGTATTCCTGGTTCTGTTTCAGGGAGTAAAACAGTGGTTCTTCAATGTCTGTGCAATACATTACTCACTCAGGAGTTCTTAAAATTCTGTTACACTTCAGACTAATAGAACTAGTTTTTCTATGGGTAGGGCACATATCTATGTCTACAATTTCCCCCTATGATTTCAGTGAATAGTCCAGATGAGCTTCAAACTTGAATTTGATCAGGGTAACTGGAACAAGATGCCATGTTTTGAATGATGCCTTTGGAAGATCTATTTATAGAAACTCGACAAGTCAGTCACTTTATACCCTCATTGGGTATTTCTTGGTATTGGTATTGGGTATTTTATTGGTATTGGTGTTTCTTATTGTTGGTCATACATATGTGCTCCACTGGTTTTGTTAGGCCACGTAAAGTAGGCTAATTAATTGATTTTTACATATTTATAATTTATGTATGAATGAATGTAAATATTAGTTCATACTCCCATTAGTCCTTCATATTATTCAGTTTATTTTATTTTAATCTCTTTGGAAGTAATGGTTAATTTGTTTCTTTTGTTTCAAAGTGCTTATGGAGGACATTTGTCCATTTTACAATTGTTGCATTTCTTTTTGTTTTTACCATAAGATACTACCAAAATGTTGACTTTTTTATTCTCTTCCAGCTGTATCTGTAGCAAGTAACTTGTACAAACTTTTACATTGCAGTGTCACTCATATAGAGTGTTTTATACTAAAATAAAATATATGATGTATTTTCATCAGATCACATGAAACAAAAACATGCTTTAAACTAAATTCTAGATATTCCATCATATTGTTACTCATAACGTAATTACTCTGCTATAGTATCTAAATCATTATTTAATTTTTATAATTTTACTTATAATTACATTAAATTAATTGATACAGAGAATGAATTAAAATTATATTCTATTTATTTAAATATAGTACATATTACAAATTAGTTTTACTTTTACTAAGGCATATCATTGATGCTAGAATCTCATGCATAGAATGCTTCAATACCACACCCAAGCATTCTCAGTGTTGGCTTCCCTCTACCAGTGTAACAAATATCTCTCTTCAGACGCTTAGTAAGGTAAGCTTAGTTGTGATATTCCATATTTTTAAAAGATCACTAATTTCTTTTATAATCTAATAAACTGAGTTTAAACATTCAAGTTTTTTGTATTATTTAATCCTACAGTCTATTATGTTTGTATATTTCTAAACAAATATCAACCTCCATATTAAAGAATTGTAAGACTTATTGTAAGAATTGTAAGACTATGTTACACTGTATAAGACTTATAATTTTATTACTTGTTAATTCTTTTCTTCTTGAAAATGCTGTAGGGTGAAATGTAGTTTTCTGTGGTACAGAAAAATTCACATTAGAGTTCCAAAAAGTCTGGATCTTGAAAGGAGACAAATTTTAATTTTTAATCTTGTGTAAAAATAATAGAGAATTTTGTAATATATTCATTTCTCCCTCAACATATGCCTCTAAGCTTTTTCTCTTCATGGTGAATTATTTTTCTAAGCCTGTTCACACTTGTCTCATGTTTATTCTGACAATATCACTTAATTTGTTTCCCACAAAATTCTCCATATTTAAAACCATATACAAATATCTGGAAGATTTATTCCTACCATCTATATAAGAAATATAAATCAGATAAACAATATATATATACTTATATATCCTTAAGCAATACTTAGAAGACTGAAACTTGTTCAACACTTTAAAAGGCATACATTTTTAACAAATAAGCAATTAACATCTCATGCTTTATGAGTATTTGAAAAGAATGAACATATTAGTTTACTAAAAGCATAGCAAATCATTTTACTACATTTTGATTTAATTTGATGAATACAATTCTTTTTCTTTTGTCTTTTTGGGCCACACCCAGCAGTTCTCAGGGGTTACTTCTGGGTCTGTGCTTAGAATTCTCACCTGACAGAATATGGGGATCATATGGAATGCCAGGAATCGAAACCAGATTCATCCTGGGTCGACTACTTGCAAAGCAGTCACATCACACTGTGCTATATACATCCTTCCCCTGATAAATAATACTCTATTAAGCTTTATAATAACTGCATAAATTTAATTTTAATTAAATATAAAGATTAAAAGTGAAGAACTTAGTATTTAGAAATGATAAGAGATTTAAAAGCTTAAAGTTAGTGAATAATTTTTTGCATCCATAATACCTACATCTAAGACTAGCAATAAGGATAACTTTAGCATTTGGGTATAATATTTATATAAAATTGTGTGAATATATGTAATGTCTAAAAATAACAATAAAATGCATTCAACATATGTGTTATATAACATATATAGTGATCTTTGATATATCACATATTAATGTATGTAGTTGATTTAATATAAATATTTACCTACTACCTGTTAAATTATAGATATGGAAAATATACTAAAATGGTTTACATCTAATTTGATAAATGTCAAACTATAGCTTTTACTCACTTTGTGAAATTTGTCAAAGATATATAAGAGAGAACTGCATCTTCATAAAAATAGTTAATACAAAATTTTTTGAATATTTTGATTTCTTTTTTTTTTTTTTTTTTTTGGTTTTTGGGCCACACCCGGTGACGCTCAGGGGTTACTCCTGGCTATGCGCTCAGAGGTCACTCCTGGCTTGGGGGACCATATGGGACGCCGGGGGATCGAACCGCGGTCCATCCTAGGCTAGCGCAGGCAAGGCAGGCACCTTACCTTCAGCGCCACCGCCCGGCCCCTGAATATTTTGATTTCTAATTAAATATTTTTAAAATACATTTATAGGTTTTAATCAATTTAATCATAAAACTAATTTTAAATCAAAATTTGAATTTATAATTTTAACTCAGAAAATGTATAATAGTAAGCCCTGAACAATAGTAGTGTGCCCCTTAAAAAAAACAAAATACAACTATTTATGAGTTGGTTAACACTGAAATTTGTTTTACAGAATCAAAAATATAAATGTATAGCTGTGTAAACACAAAGAGAATATTGTGTATAATTATATAATTTACACAAATATATGCACACAAAGGTTTTTATTATTCTAATTAGAAAACATTTCTAACTATGAATACAAAGCTCTAGAAATAATTTGAATACATTCAACTGGAACACTAAGTAAAAACTATTTACTAGTCTAGAAGCTCTGGTGGTTATGTAGATAAAACTAAATTTATCTTTATTTTAGGACTATAAGTATTCATAATATTATGATTCATGTTAAAGCTAAAAATGTTGTGAATATAATTACTATATCGTATTCTATGGAAGCAAAAAGAATGGGATTACTTGTGATGGAAATAAGTATAAATCACATTCAATTTAGATCTGGGAAGCATAACTTGAACATTGCCATTAATAGTTGCTCAATAAGTAAATTGTGAAATATATGTGTTTTATTTTATAGAAATTTAAACTTCATGTAATTATCGATCCAGTGTTATCTTTTAATCTGTATATTTTTGTATACATAACTCTAGAAGCTATAGAAATTAAACTGTAGAGAACTGAGTGGAGACGAAGAATAAAAATAATAGACTAGTTATTTGCCTATAACAAAATTTTATTTGAGAAGGAATGGCGACTTTGACAAGGACTGAATAAAGAATTTAAGTCAGGTCATAAAAGATGTGAATTATTTTAGAAATATATTTGAAAAGACAAGTTGGTAACATTGTTGTGAACTCTAACTAAAACTAAAAAAGAAATTGATAGGTTATTCAAAAGATTTACCACAGAGCATATTATTAATAGTATTAAAATTGGTTAGATAAACTATTTTTACCAGATTTCATGCTACTGACTATAAATATAATAATTAAATTTGTTTACTTTTTTTCTAACCCCTTCATTTATCTCTTAGTGTTAATATTTCTCTCCATGTAGAATTATTTCTGTAGGGAACACATTAGTAGTTAGACAACACAAAAAAATTCATCCGATATCTTGTAATATCTTCTATTTGTTAATTAATGTATTCATACTCTGGATTACATACTTTGGTTTTATTACCTTAAATCAATAAAAGTCATCCTTTAAACTTCTAGTCAATAGTTTTAACACAAATTTAAATTGGCTTCCTTTTAGATAATATAGTAAATTAATCACATATAAATAACTTGTATACTTAGACATTTCAAATAAAAGCCCTTTCTGGTATCTTTTCATTTGCATTTTGAAAACCAGTCTCATGTGGTAGATTATGCAGGTGAAAAATTTGTCTTCTTGGTCATCATGAGCATTTGTGATTCTTTCTGAAACTAATGCAGGGCATATTCAAGTATCAAATCATATATTAGTATATTTCCATTGTCATTTTGAAAGCCAGTCACCTGTGGTAGATTATGCAGATTGAAACATTTGTCTTCCTGGTCATCAAGAACATTTGTATACTTTCTGAAACTAATGCAGGGCACATTCAAGTTTCAAATCACATATTGGAAAGAAATTCTATAATTAATCTGAATTTATTTAATCCTAAAATTTTCTTAGGGAAATATCTCACTGTATTTTTGATAACAGAATATTGACTATGTTATGTGAAGATGAACTTTGTTTTGTTGCTCTTCCTATTCTCTATTGTTTCTTATACGAGGTAAATATTTTGCAGTAAGCCATTTTGCCAAGAAGTTCTCTGCTTGCTTAATCCCTGCAGGCACTGAACTTAATCCATAATGATTTTCAGTACAAGCATATCAAAAGGTTTGCTCTTCAGGAAATTCCAGTTGCTTATTCTTTTGAAAATCTACTAAAGCTCAGTTGCTCCACTAAAGCAGAAAACATTTGTCAGCCATCTGTGTATAACCCTTATCTGCAGATTTATGTCTGTATGAAAAAAGTCAATCTTTAACAGTAATATATTGACACTGTCTTTAAATGAAATCTTATTTAGCCTATTTAATTATTGACCAAAAATTTTGAATAAGGAACTATTTTTAATACATACCTTTTAAATAGTTTATTGGATGTTAAAAATATTTCATAATCTATTAAAATAAATTTAATTATATGAAATGTTTTAAATGATATAGATTTTATTTGTGAAACATTTTTAAGGCCACAAGTTCATAGTTTTTAGTACTTATATGTATTAACAGATAATATTAAAAACTTTTGATAACATTTTATAGACTAAAGAAGATTCCCTAATCCAGAGCTTTAACTAAATGCTACAATTCTTGTGTTGTTAATAAATGTTTTAGGTGCTAATAATAGACATTTATTATAAATGTTGCAAAAAAACCCACATTCAATCTTATGAACAGTAGATAATAAGGTACATAATACTGTAACAGTCACAGCACAAGGTTACATTTCATAACACTATGACTAAAGGACTAATCTATTTGCTGAATTCAAATATCTGACTTGGAGAACAATATCGAATGCCTGTGGATCAAACCATGAGTTGTCACAGGTGTTCCCGTTCAACTCTAATGCAATACCACTCTCACCAATGATCCTGCCCATGGAAAATGTGTGTGTGTGTGTGTGTGTGTGTGTGTGTGTGTGTGTGTATTTTGTGCCTCAGTGGTGATGCAGAGGGGATAGTCCATGCTGTGCACTCAGAAATTGCTCCTGGTTTGGGTGAACATATAGAACTCCACTGGACCGAGGTACATTGAATATCTATGTTCGTGCATGCAAGGCAAACTCTCTACTGCAGGCTCCACCACTCCAACTACTGAAAACTTTTTTTTCTTTGCCTTTTGTCCACAACTGGTAATGCTTAGGGCTTAGGGCTTAGTCCTAAGCTCAGAAAATGCTCCTGGCTTTTGGGACCAAAGAGGATGCCCAGGAATCGAACCAAGATATGTACTAGATTAATGCATGCCAGGCAACATCTCTATAGTTTCCCCACCACTCTGCCCAAAGATTACTACTTTTTATTGGAACAATTTGTTTTCAGATTCATGTTCAGGTAGTCAACAACCAATTTCCATATACAACAAAGAGTCTGAAACATAAGTTCTTGTTCTCGATAAATTTGAAGTCTACAAAGATAGAGTGCAAGTATATGAAGGAGCAAAGTCCCTATTTACTACGAAATAAGATTCAGACTTGATATTCAATTTATTCTTCTCATTTTTTGCTTCCTATATATCACCTAAAGCTCTTGTTACAATACAAATTAAAATTCCACAGTTCTAAGATTTGATGTTATAATTTATTACATGGGGGACAGTTTTTCTTCTTGCCCAATAAAAATGATAATGATTAGGAATTTAAGTGATGTGTTTTTTAATTTAATTTTATTTATTTTGCTTTATTTTAATTTATTTCATTATTATTATATTATTATTATTATTATTATTATTATTTTGATTCTTCGGGCCACACTCATTTGATGCTTAGGGGTTACTCCTGGCTAAACACTCAGAAATTGCCCCTGGCTTGGGGGGAGCATATGGGACGCTGGGGGATCGAACCACGGTTCTTTCTTGGCTAGTGCTTGCAAGAAAGATACCTTAGCTCTAGCATCACCTCGCCTGCCCCGTACTATTTTATTGTAATTTATTTTTAATTTAATTTAATTTTTATTGTAATCTATTTTTAATTTAATTTAATTTTTATTGTATTTTATTTTATTATTTAATTTAATTTTATATTTTGCTACAGGGTACACCCAGTGTTGTTCAGAAGTGTGTGTGTGTGTGTGTGTGTGTGTGTGTGTGTGTGAGTGTGTGTGCAGCAAAGTTAATGCATGAAAGGCAAACTCCCTACTAGATGCTCCAACACTCCAGCTACTGAAAACTTTTTTTCTGCTATGTCAACTACTGTTAACGCTCAGGGCTTACTTTCACCTGTGAAACATGTTCTCTACCACATAAATCTATCCTTTTCTGCTTCTCTAAATTTTCTATTTTCAGAGTAAATTATATGTTATTATTTTATTTATTTATATATTTTATTATTTTCTTTTATTTATACATGTTTTATTTTATTTTTCAATTTTCTTCATTCTTTTTTATTATTTTATTATATTGTATTTATATTTTATTTTATTTTTTATTGGATTTTATTATTTTATTTTATTTTTATTGTACTTAATTTTTTTTTGTTTTTTGTTTTGTTTTTTTGTTTTTTTATTTAATTATTCATACAGGAAGAGTAAGATAGCCAAGGTCACCTCAGCAAGAAGGATAATCAAAAGTAAAACAAAGAACGACATAAGCAGGCACTTGTTCTCTTTGATGGAGCCCATACAGGCAAGGAAGGCAACCACCATGATAATGGAGCCCACAATGATAAGCACATTACCCAGTGTGAGGAAGGGGAGTTTATTGAAGAGTACTCCGAAGTTGTTGTGGACCATAAAGTAGATCCCAAAACCCAAAATGCAGCAGCCACAGAACCAAAAAAGCAAATTGAAGACAAATAGGACATACTTCAGCAATTTCAAGCTACTCATTCCCATGATGACCTGGCTTTTTGGATCATTTCCTTGTTCTAGGAAGAGTGAGAGGCAAAGAACAGAGTAAAAGTCTTGGTGAAAGAAAGCTCAGCACATCCTTGGTGCTAAACCCAATTTTATTTTATTTTTAATTTATTTTAATGTTTTAAATTATTCTTTTATTTTATTATTTTATTTCATTTATTTTAAATTTTATTTTATAATTTAATTCATAAGTTTCTTTTTTATTTATATTATTTTATATATTCATTTCATTTTATTTATTTTATTTTATTTTTTAATTTATATTTTAATTTATTTTTTATTTATTTAATTTATTTAATTTTATTATTTTATTTTTTATTTAATTTTATTATTTATTATATATCATATTTTTATTTTAAATATTATTTTATTTTTATTATATTATTTTATTTTATTATTTTATCTATTTATTTCATTTTAATTTATTTTATTTATATTGTCTTATTTAATTTTTTATATGATTTTTATTTTATTTTGTTATATTTTATTTTATTTCATGTTATTATTTTTGTATTATATTATTATATTATTTTATTTTATTTTATTTTATTTTATTTTATTTTATTTTATTTTATTTTATTTTTGGCTGCCAGCTACTTTCAGTGTAGTTCAGGAATTACTCTGGCTCTGTGCTCAAAAACTGTTTCTGGCCAGGAGAACAATATGGAATTCCTGTGGATCCAACCAGATAGTGACATAGGTGTTTGTGTGGAACTCTAAAACCAAAACACTCTTACCAATGCTGCAACCCATGCAATTGTGTGTGTGTGTGTGTGTGTGTGTGTGTGTGTGTATTTTGTGACTCACCGGTGATGCAAGAGATCAATCTGAGCTATGCACTCAGAAATCGCTCCTAGTTTGGGTGACCATCGTAGAACTCCAGTGGACTGAAGCACAGTGGGTCTCTAAGTTCGTGAATGCAAGGCGCAAACTACCTACTAGATACTCCACCACTCCAGCTACTGAAATCTTTTTTTCCTTTTTTAGCATCTTTGTCCACAACTGTTAACGCTCAGGGCTTGCTTTCACCATGTGAACCCTGGGGTCTAACACATAAATATACCATCCTTGTCTGCTTCTCCAAATTTTCTATTATCAGAGTATATTTTAATATTTTATTCATTTATTTTAATATATTTTATTTATATATTTTATGTTTAATTTTATGTTCTTTCCTTTGTTATTTTATTTATCATTTATTATTTTATTTTTATTTCACTTTTTATTTTATTTAATATCATTTATTTTTATTTTTATCTTATTTCATTATTTTATTTTTTGTCATTTTATATTTATTGTATTTTAATTCATTATTTTTCTTACTTTAAATTATTATTTTTATTTTAACATTTTATTTAATTAAATTTTATTAAATAAATTTGGTTTATTATATTTTATTTAATTTATTTTACTTATTTATTTATATCATTTATTTCATTGTATTTTTTTTGTTACTTATCTGTTTTTATATATTTTTAATTCATTTCATTTTTCCTTTTATTATTTTATATTTCATTTTATTTTAATTTTTATTTTATTTCATTTATTTATTTTTCTTTTACTTTATTTATTAATTTTTATTATTTTATTTTATTTCATTATTATACTTTATTGTTTTCTTTTATTATTTCATTATTATTATTCAGTTTATTATTTTAGTTTATTATTTTATTTTATATTATATAGTATAATAAATTTCTTAATTTATTATATATTCTTTTTTTTTTTTTTTGGTTTTTGGGCCACACCCTGTGACGCTCAGGGGTTACTCCTGGCTATGCGCTCAGAAGTTGCTCCTGGCTTCTTGGGGGACCATATGGGACGCCGGGGGATCGAACCGCGGTCCATCCTAGGCTAGCGCAGGCAAGGCAGGCACCTTACCTCCAGCGCCACCGCCCGGCCCCTTATAATTATATTCTTTATTATTTTATTTTTATTTTATTTTATTATTATATTTGATCTTATATTTCATTTTAATATTAAATTTATATCATCCTTACTTCATATATATAATTTATATTAATATGTTTATATTAATATATAACATTATATAATTTTACTTAACTTATGTAATTATTTTATTATTTACTTTTACTTTATTTCTTTATTTTAAATTATTGTATTATTTTAGTTTATTTCATTTTTATTTTAGTTTATTACTTTTTGTTATTCATATTATTTTACTTTTTATTGTATTTTGTATTATTGTACTTTATAATATACATTTTATATAATATTATTTTATTTTATTTAAATATTAATTTCATTTTATATTATTTTATTTCTTATTTAATTATTTTATTTTATATTATTTTATTTATTGTATTTAATTATTTTATTATTTAATTTTTTCATCATTTCAATTTATATTTCTATTTTAATTTATAATTTTCTATCGTTTCATTTTTTATTTTAGTTTATTATTTTATTTTTTATTTTAGTTTATTATTTTATGTTATTTATATTATTTTATTTTATATTATTTATCTTACTTTTTAGTATTTTTATATAATTTTTTTTTTATTTTATTTTATTCTTTTATTTGATCTTATATTTTATTTTAATATTAATTTTTATATTATCTTTATTTTATATTATATTATTTTATTTAATTTATTTTATTATATTATTATTTACTTTTACTGTATTTCTTCATTTTAATTTATTTTACTATTTTAGTTCATTATTTTATTTTATTATGACATTTTTTATTTTAGTTTATTGTTTTAGTTTATTGTTTTATGTTATTCATATTATTTTGTTTTATTTTATTTTATATTATTTATCGTACTTTATAATTTATTTTTATATTATATTATTATTTTATTTTATTTTATTTTATATTATTTTATTTATCTTATTTAATAATTTAATTTTTACTTTTATTTTATTTCATCATTTCAATTTATTTTTCTATTTTAGTTTATTATTTTTTGTTTCATTTTTTTATTTTAGTTTGTTATTTTAGTTTATTATTTTAGTTTTATTTTAGTATATTTTTTTCTTTATTTCTTTTTTATTTTAGTTTACTATTTTATTTTTTATATTATTTTATTGTTTATTTTATTTTATATTATGTATCTTACTTTAGTTATATTATTTTTTTTCATCATTTTTTATATTTTATTTTATTTTTATTTTTATTTTAAAATAGTTATCTTACTTTATTATTATATTCATTTATTTTTTATCATTTTATTTTATTATTTTTATTCATTACTTTATAATTTATTTCATTTACTTTTATTTTTATTTTAATTTATCTTACATAATTTTATTTATCTTATTTTATTATTTTATGTACTTATAGTTTATTTCGTTATTTTATTTTATTATTTTTCTTTATGATTTTATTTTGTTATTTCATTATTTTATTTTAGTTTATTATATTATTTAATTTTATTTATTTAAATTTATTTTTGATTTTATTATATATATATTACTTTATTATTAAATTCTTTGTCATTTTATTTCATTTTTTATTTTAGTTTATTATTTTAGTCTATTATTTTATTATTCATTTTATTTTATATTATTTATTTTACCTTATGTTATTTTTATTTTTTATTTTATTTCATTATTTTAATTTATTTTATTATTTTTCTTTTTTATTTAATTTTAATTTTAATTTTTTATTTTATTTTACTCTATATTTTTATTAATCTATGTTATTTCATATTATTTTATTATTTTATTTTATTTTAATATTTTAGTTTATTTTTCTTTTATTATTTCATTATTTTATTTTAGTTCATTATTTTGGTTTTTTATTTTATTTTGTTTTATTTTATTTTATATTATTTATCTTAATTTATAATTATATTCTTTTTATATTTTATTATTTCTTATTAATATTATATCTTATTTTGTATTATATTTTATTTTATTTTATTTTATTATTTTATTTTATTTTATTTTATTTTATTTTATTTTAATTTTATTTTTGGCTGCCAGCTACTTTCAGTGTAGTTCAGGAATTACTCTGGCTCTGTGCTCAAAAACTGTTTCTGGCCAGGAGAACAATATGGAATTCCTGTGGATCCAACCAGATAGTGTCATAGGTGTTTGCGTGGAACTCTAATGCCATAACACTCTTACCAATGCTGCGACCCATGCAATTGTGTGTGTCTGTGTGTGTGTGTGTGTGTGTGTGTGTGTGTACGTGTGTGTTTGTGTGTGTGTGTGTGTGTGTGTGTGTGTGTGTGTGTGTGTGTGTGTGTGTATTTTGTGACTCACTGGTGATGCAAGAGATCAATCTGAGCTATGCACTCAGAAATCGCTCCTACTTTGGGTGACCATCATAGAACTCCAGTGGATTGAAGCACAGTGTGTGTCTATGTTCCTGCATGCAAGGCAAAAACTCCCTACTAGATGTTCCACCACTCCAGCTACTGAAATCTTTGTTTTCTTTTTTTGCATCTTTGTCCAAAACTGTTAATGCTGAGGGCATACTTCCATCATGTGAACCCTGGGGTCTAACACACAAATCTACCATCCTTGTCTGCTTCTCTAAATTTTCTATTATCAGAGTATATTATATCTTAATATTTTACTCATTTATTTAGTATATATTAGTATATTTTATTTATTTATTTTATGTATAATTTTATGTTCTTTATTATTTTATTTATTTATCATTTATTATTTTATTTTATTATATTTCACTTTTTATTATATTTAATATTATTTATTTTTATTTTATCTTATTTTTTATTTTATTTTTGTCATTTATATCTATTGTATTTTAATTTATTATTTTTATTTTAATTTATTATTATATTTTAATATTTTATTTTAATTTAATTGTATTAAATTATATTTTGTTCATTATTTTTATTTTATTTATTTTACTTATTTATTTATATCATTTATTTCATTATATTTTATTTTTTATTTTGCTTTTATTTTATGTTATTTATCTTGTTTATTATATTTTTTAATTCATGTCATTTTTATTTTATTTTCTTTTATTATTTTATATTTCATTTTATTTCATTTTTATGTTATTTCATTTATTTATTTATTTATTTTATTTTATTTATCTATTTTTATTATTTTATTTTATTTTATTTTTTTAGTTTATTGTTTTCTTTTATTATTTCATTATTATAATTTAGTTCATTATTTTATTTTATTATTTTATTTATTTATGTTTATATTTTATATTATAATATTTTCTTACTTTATAATTATATTCTTTATCATTTTATTTTTCTATTTTATTATTTTATTTGATCATATATTTTATTTTAATATTAATTTTATTTAACTTATTTAATCATTTTATTATTTACTTTTATTTTATTTCTTCATTTTAATTTATTTTACTATTTTAGTTTATTATTTTAATTTATTATTTCATTTTTATTTTAGTTTATTATTTTATGTTATTCATATTATTTTATTTTTTATTTTATTTTATATTTTATCATACTTTATAATATATTTTATATTATATTATTTTTGTTTTATTTTATTTTAATATTAATTTTATTTATTTTATGTTATTTTATTTATCTTATTTAATTATTTAATTATTTTTTATTTTTTTAATCATTTCAATTTATTTTTCTATTTTAGTTTATTAATTTTTATTGCTTAATTTTTATTTTAGGTTATTATTTTAGTTTATTATTTTTTATTTTAGTTTATTATTCTGTTACTTATTTTATTTTATATTATTCATCTTACTTTATAATATTTTATATTATTTTATTTTTATTTATATAAATATTAATTTTATTTTTATATTATTTCGTTTATATTATTTAATTCTTTTATTTACTATTTTATTTCATCATTTCAATTCATTTTTCTATTTGAGTTTATTATTTTCCTATTTCATTTTTTATTTTAGTTTATTATTTTATTTTATTTGTATTTTATTTTTTATTTTATTTAATATTATTTATCTTACTTTATTATTATATTATTTTATGTCATCATTTTATTTTATCTCATTATTTTAGTTTATTTTTATATATTTTATTATATTTCATTAATTTATTTTATATTTTATTGTAATTTATTTTATATTTTATTGTATTTCTTTTTATATATTTCTGCAGGCTACACCCAGTGTAGTTCAGGAGTTACTCTGGCTCTTTACTCAAAAACTGTTTCTGGCTAGGAGAACAGTATGGAATACCTGTGGATCAAACCACAGGGTGTCATAGGTGTTTGCCTGCAACTCTAATGCCATAACACTCTGTGTGGGTGCTTGTGCTTGCTGGCTTGTCTGTATTTTGAGCCTCAGCGATGATGCTCAGGGGTTACTCTGAGCTATGCACTCAGAAATTGCTCCTGGTTTGTGGGACCATATAGGACTCCAGTGGATCAAAGCACAGTGAGTCTCTAAGTTCCTGCATGCAAGGCACAAACTCCCTATTAGATGCTCCACCACTTCAGCTACTGAAATCTTTTTTTCTTATTTGCCTCTTTGTCCACAACTGTGAATGCACAGGGCTTTCTTTCACCATGGTCTTTAACACATAAATCTATCATCCTTTTCGCTTCTCTAAGTTTTCTATTATCAATGTATATTGTATTTTAATATTTTATATTATTGTATTTATTTTGTTGTATTTGATTTTATATTATTTATTTTTAATTTCATTTTCTTGACTATTTTATTTTTATTTCATTTTATTTTATTTCATTATTTTATTTTATTTTTACTGTATTTTAATTTATTTTATTTTCTTATTTTTATTTATTATATTTTATTAATGTATTATATTATATTTTTATATTTTAATTTTATTAACTTTTATTTTTTCTTTTATTTTTCATACTTAATTTTATTTTTTGTTTTATTTCATTTATTTTATATTATTTATCTTGCTTTTTATTATATTATTTATTTTATTTTATTATTTTATTATTTTATTTTTTAATTTAATATATATTTTATTTTATATCATTTTTATTTTATTTTATTTATCTTATTTTATTATTTTGTTACTTACTCTTATTTATTTCATTATTTTAATTTTTATTTTAGTTCATTATTTTTTTATTTCTTTTTTATTTTAGTTTATTATTTTATTTTTATATTGTTTTATTTTATAGTTTATATTATTTATCTTACTTTATTATTATATTCATTTATTTTTAACATTTTATTTTATTATATTACTTTGATTTATGACTTTATAATTTATTTCTTTTACTTTTATTTTATCTTACATTATTTTATTTATCTTATTTTATTATTTTATTATATACTTATATTTTATTTTAATTTTTTAATTTTATTATTTTAGTTTATGTTTTCTTTTGTTATTTCATTATTTTAGTTTAGTTTATTATATTATTTTATTTTATTTATTTAATTTTATTTTTGATTTTATTATATATTTACCAAACTTTATTATTAAATTCTTTTTTATTTTATTTCATTTTTTATTTTAGGTTTTTTTAGTTTATTATTTCATTGTTTATTTTATTTTATATTATTTATTTTTATTATTATATTATTTTGTATTTTATTTCATTATTTTATTTTATTATATTGTTTTATTTTTAATTTTATTTTAATTTTTATTTTTCATTTTATTTTATTCTATAATTCATTTTATTTTATTTTATTTCGTTTCATTTTATAGTTTGCTGCAGGCTACACCCAGTGTAGTTCAGGAGTTACTCTGGCTCTGTCCTTAAAATCTGTTTTTGCCAGAAGAACAATATGGAATGTCTGTGGATCAAACCACGGGGTGTCACAAGTGTTCACGTGCAACTGTAATGCCATAACACTCTTACCAATGCTGCGGCCCATGGACGTGTGTGTGTGTGTGTGTGTGTGTGTGTGTGTGTGTGTGTGTGTGTCTGAGCTCTGCACTCAGAAATTGCACCTGGTTTGAGGGACCATGTAGGACTCCATGGTATCGAAGCACAGTAAGTCTCTAAGTTCATGCATGCAAGGCAAACTTCCTACTGGATGTTCCACCACTCTAGCTACTGAAAAGTTGGGGGGGGGGTTGGCTCTTTTTCACAAAATTTAATGCTCTGGGCTTACTTTTACCTAGTGAAGCATTTTCGTTAACACACAAATCTATCCTTCTCTCCCACTTCTCAAAATTCTCTATTATCAGAGTACACTTTTTATTATTTTATTTATTAAATTATTTTATTTTATTTACTTTTTATTTCATTTACTTTATTTTTTATTTTTATTTATTTATTATTTTATTTTTATTTCGTTTTATTTTATTTTATTTTATTATTTTAATTGACTTTATTTCATATTTAATTGTATTTTATTTTATATTATTTTATTTTTATTTTATCTTTTTATTTTTTATTTTATTTTTAATTTTATTTTATTTTCTTATTTTTATCTCATTTCATTTTATTTTATTAATTTTACTTTATTTTATATTTTGCTGCAGGCTACACCCAGTGTACTTCAGGAGTTACTCAGCTCTGTGCTCAAAATTGTTTTTGGCCAGGAGAACAATTTGTAATTCCTGTGGATCAAACCAATAGTGTCATATGTGTTGGCATACAACTCTAATACCATAACACTCTTACCAATGCTGCATCCAATGGAAGAGTGTGTGTGTGTGTGTGTGTGTGTGTGTGTGTGTGTGTGTGTGTGTGTGTGTGTGTGTGTGTGTGTGTGTGTTTTGAGCCTCACCAGTGATGATCAGGGTCACTCTGAGCTATGCACTCAAAAGTCACTCCTGGTTTGAGGGACCAGATAGGACTCCTGTGAAACAAAGCATAGTCAGTCTCTAAGTTCCTGCATGCAAGGCGCAAACTACCTACTATATGCTCCACCACTCCAGCTGTTGAAATCTTTTTTCTCTTTTTTCCCTCTTTATCCACAATTGTTAATGCTCAGGGCATACTGTCACCATGTGAAGCATGTTCTCAAACACATACATCTATCATCTTTTCCACTTCTCTAAATTTTCTATTATCAGAGTATATTGTATTTTAATATTTTATTTTATTTTATTCATTTTATTTTATTTTATTTATTTATTAATATTTTTATTTTAATTTCTTTTCTATTTTATTTTTTATTTTAAATTTCACTATTCATTTTATTTTATTTATATTTATTTTATCATATTTCATTGCTTTATATTATTTATTACATTATTTTATTATCTATTGTTATTTAATTTATAATTTTATTTTTATTTTTATTTTATTTTCATATTTAATATTTTATTTTTAACTTTGTTAAATATCACTTTTATTATTTTATTATATATCTTTGTATTTATTTTATTTTATTAATATATTTTGTTTTATATATTCATTTTTTATTTACTTATTTTATATAATCATTTTATTTTCATTTTATTTTATTTTATATTATTTATCTTATTTTATTATATTTTTATTGTATTTTTCTCATTTTATTTTATTTTTTAATTTCTTATTTTATATATAATTTAATTTTAATTTTAATTTTATTTTATTTCATATTTTATTTATTTTATTTTATTATTTACTTTTATTTTATTTCATTTTATTAATTTAGTTTATCATTTTATATTTTATTTTATCTAATTTTAATTTATATTGAATTTAATATATTTTTTATTTTATTTTTTATATATTAATCTTATTTTATTATTTTATTATTTACTTTTATTTTATTTCATTAATTTATTTTAGTTTATTATATTAGTTAATTATATTCGTTTATTATTTCATTACTTTATTTTAGCTTATTAGTTTAGTTGATTATTTAATTTATTTTTTTTTATATTATTTATCTTACTTAAATTTATATTCTTTTTTATTTTAGTTCATTATTTTAGTTTATTAAATTATATTATATTTTATTTTTAATTTAATTTAATTTATGTTTTTATATTTAATCTTATTTTATTATTTACTTTTATTTTATTTAATCTTTTCTTTTAATTTATTATTTTAGTATTTTATTTTCTTTATTTTATTTTTTATTTTATTTCATATTAGTTATCTTACTTTATTATAATATTTTTTATTTTATTTTAATTTAATATAATCTTTTATTTTATTTTATTATTTCATTATTTACTTTTATTTTTTATTTTATTTTAATATTTATTTTATTTTTTATCTTTATTTTATATCATATTATTTTATCTTATTTAATTATTTTATTATTTACTTTTAGTTTATTTCATCATTTTAATTTATTTTATTATTTTACTTTATTTTATTTTGTTATTCTATTTTAGTACATTATTTTCTTTTATTATTTTCTTTCTATTTTAGTTTATTATTTCATTTTATTTATATTTTTTTATTTTAATTTTAATTTATATTACTTATCTTACTTTATTTTATTTTATATTGCTTTATTTATATTATATATTTTAATTATATATATTATTTATTTTATTTTTTAATTTAAATTTTGTTTGTTTGTTTGTTTTTGTTTTTGGGTCACACCCGGCAGTGCTCAGGGGTTACTCCTGGCTGTCTGCTCATAAATAGCTCCTGGCAGGCACAGGGGACCATATGGGACACCGGGATTCGAACCAACCACCTTGGGTCTTGCAAGGCAAATGCCGCTGTGCTATCTCTCCAGGCCCTTTTTTTTTATTTTTTATTTTATTTTATTAATTTATTTTAATATTTTCATTTATTATCTTAATTTATTTTGTTTTATTTTATATTTTGCTGCAGGCTACACCCAGTTACTCTGGCTCTGTGCTCAAAAACTGTTTCTGGCCAGAACAGTATGGAATGCCTGTGGATCAAACCATGAGGTGTCATAAGTGTTTGCCTGCAACTCTAATGCCATAACATTCTTACCAATGCTGCGGACCATGGAAGATGTGTGTGTGTGTGTGTGTGTGTGGTGTGTGTGTGTGTGTGTGTGTGTGTATTTTGAGTCTCACCAGTGATGATAAGGGGTCACTCTGAACTGTGAATTCAGAAATCACTCCTGGTTTGGGAGACCATACAGGACTCTAGTGATCCAAGCACATTGAGTCTCTAAGTTTGTTTATTTCTTTCATTATTTCATTATTTTATTTTAGTTCATTATTTTGGTTTATTATTTTATCTTGTTTTATTGTATTTTATATTATATTTTCTATTTATCTTACAGTTTATAATTATATTCTTTTCTATTTTATTTTTTATTTTATTATATTAATTTATTATATATTTTATTTTAATATTTATTTTAATATTTATTTTATTTTATTATTTTAATTTATTTTATTATTTTTCTTTATTATTTCATATTTTATTATATTTAATAATTTCATTTTATTTTATTTTTATTTCAATTTTTATTATAGTTTATTATTTTATTTATATTATTTTATTTTACATTTTATTGTATATTATTCATCTTCCTTTGTTACTATAATATTTTTAATTTCATTATTTTATTTTATTATTTTATTTTATTATTTTTATTTTGTTTTATATTATTAATTTTATTTCAATTTTTATTATATTTTACATCATATTTTATTTTATTTTATCTTATTTTATTTTATATTTTGCTGCGTGCTACACCTAGTGAACTTCACGAGTTACTCTGGCCAGGAGAATAATAAGGAATGCCTGTGGATCAAACCACAGGGAGACATAAGTATTTGCCTGCATTTCTAATGCCATAACATTCTTACCAATGCTCCGGCCCATGGAAGACTGTGTGTGTGTGTGTGTGTGTGTGTGTGTGTGTGTGTGTGTGTGTGTGTGTGTGTGTGTGTGTGTGTGTGTGTGTGTATTTATTTTGAGCCTCAGCGGTGATGCTCAGGGGTCACTCTGAGCTATGCACTCAGAAATCACTCCTGGTTTGGGGGATCATAAAGGACTCCAGTAGATGGAAGCACAGTGAGTCTCTAAGTTCGTGCATGCAAGAGAAAATCCCTACTAGATGCTCTACCACTCCAGCTACTGAAAACTTTTTTTCTTTTTTGCCTCTTTGCCCACAACTATTATACCCACAACTTATTTTCACCATGAGAAGGATGGTCTCTAACACATAAATTTATCATCCTTTTCTGCTTCTCAAAATTTTTTATTATCAGATTATATTATATTTTAATATTTATTTATTGATTTTATTTTACTATATTTTACTATTTTACTGTATTTTGTTTTATTTATTCATTTATTTTATATTGAATTTTTATTTATTATTTTATTTTTACTTTACTTTTTAATTTATTTTATTTTATTATGTTATTTTTTCATTATATTTTAATTTTTTTTATTTATTTTATTTTAATATTTTAGTATTTTAATTTACTGAATTTCATTTTATTTATTAAGTTTATTAATTTAATTTAATTTATTATATTATATTTAATTTAATTTTATTTATATATTTTATTCATTTTATTTCATTTATTTTATTTTATTGTTTATATTATTTTATTTTTCATTTTATTTTATATTATTTATCATGCTTTATTATCTATTTCATATTATTTTATTATTAGTTTTTTATTTTATAATTTATTTCATTTTTTTTTTATTTTATATTATTTTATTTTTTATTTTATATTTTTTAATTCTCTTTTCTCATTTTTTATTTACTTTTACTTTTTTCAATATTTTATTTTATTTTATTATTTTATTTTATTATTTTATTTATTCATTTTTATTTTATTTTTTGTTTTATTATTTTATATTTTATTTTATTTTAATTTTTATTTAACTTCATTTATCTTTATTATATTTTATATTATTTATATTATTTTATTTATCTATTTTTATTATTTTATTTCATGTAATTATTTTAGTTTATTATTTTCTTTTATTTTGTTATTATAATTTAGTTTATTATTTTAGATCATTATTTTATTTATTTTATTTTATATTTATATTATAAGATTTTCTTACTTTATTATTATATTCTTTATTATTTTATTTTATAATTTTATTTGATCTTATATTTTATTTTAATATTAATTTTATTTTATATTATTTCTATTTTATATTCTATTATTTTATTTAACTTATTTTATTATCTTATTATTTACTTTTCTTTTATTACTTTATTCTAATTTATTTTAATATTTTAATTATTTATTTTTTATTTTTTATTATTTATGTTTTTACATTTATATTTTAGTTTATTAATTTCTGTTATTCGTATTGTATTATTTTTATTTTATTTTTTTTTATATTATTAATCTTACTTTATAATATATTTTTATATTATTTTATTTTTCATTTTATTTTATTTAAATATAAATTTTATTTTATTTTATATTATTTATCTTATTTAATTATTTACTTTTATTTTATTTCATCATTTCAATTTTTTTTATTTTATTATTTTTTTATTGTTTCATTTTTTAGTTTATTATTTTATTTTATATTTTATTTTATTTTTAATTTAATTCACTTTTTATATTATTTTATTATTTCATTATTTACTTTTATTTTATTTATTTATTTTCTTTTAGTTTATTATTTTATTTCATATTATTTATCTTACTTTATAATTATATTCTTTTTTATTTTATTTTATATTTTATTTTATGTTTTTAATTTCTCTTCTCATTTTTATTTGCTTTTACTTTATTTCAATATTTTATTTTAGTTTATTATTTTAGTTTATTTTTTATTTTATTATTTCATTATTTTTATTTTATTTATCTTACATTATTATTTTATTCTTTTTTACATTGTTTTATTTATTTTATTTTATTTTTAATACATTAAAATTTTAATACAATTGTATTAATTGTATTAAAAATTTAATACATTGTATTTTTAATACAATTTATTTGAAATGTTTAAAATTATATAGTTTCTATTTGTGTAAACATTTTTAAGGCCATAAGTTCATAGTTTTTAGTACTACACTTATTAACAGAAAATATTTAGAAAATTTTGATAACATTTTATAGACTAAAGAAGACTCTCTAGTCCAGAGCTCTGAAGACATGCTACAATTCATGTGTTAATAATATAAATTATAAATCTTGCAAAAAAAAAACACAATCTTATGAATATTGTATAATAAGTACATAATACTATAACAGTCACAGAACAAGGTTATATTTCATAACACTATGACTAAAGGACTAAAGTATTTGCTGAATTCAAAGAGCTGACTTGGAGAACAATATGGAGTGCCTATGGATCAAACCATGGGGTGTCATAGGTGTCCGCATGCAACTCTAATGCTCCTGCCCATAGAAAATGTGTGTGTGTGTGTGTGTGTGTGTGTGTGTGTGTGTGTATTTTGTGCGTCAGCGATGATGTACAGGGGATACTCCAAGCTGTGCTCTCAGAAATCGCTCCTGGTTTGGGTGAACATATAGAACTCCAGTGGATCTAAGCACAGTGAGTCCTTAAGTTCCTGCATGTAAGGCAAACTCTCTACTGCAGGCTTCATCACTCCAACTATTGAAAACTATTTTTCTCTTTGCCTTTTTCTCCACAAACGCTTAGGGCTTACTCCATGCTATAGGCTCAGAAATTGCTCCTGGTTTGGGAACATATAGGATGCCAGGAATCGAATCAAGATATGTACTAGATTACTGCATGCCAGGCAACCTCCCTACAGTTTCCCCATCTCCGCCCGAAGATTACTTACTTTTTATTAGATCAATTTGTTTTCATATTCATGTTCAGGTACTCAACAACCAATTTTCATATACATATATGCCCAATAAAAAGGATAAGGATTAGGGATTTATCCGATGGTTTTATTTTATTTTATATATATTATATTATTTTATTTATATTCTTTTATTTTACTTATTTTTAGTTCATTCATTTTACTTTATTTTATTATTTTATTTATTTTTACTATTTTATTTTTATATTTTATTTCTTATTTTATTGTTTGTATTATTTTATTATGTTATTTAATTTAATCATATTTTATTTTATATTTTGCTGCTGGCTACACCTATGTAGTTCAGGAGTTACTCTGGCTCTGTGCTCAAAAATTGTTTCTACATAGGGGAGAACATTAAAGAATGCCTGTGGATCAAGGCACGGAGTGTCATAGGTGTTTGCATGCAAGTCTAATGCCATAACGCTCTTTTTTTATTTTTATTTTTTTGGTGTTTGGGTCACACACGGGGAGCTCAGAAATAATACTCTTCAGCGTCACTCAGGAATAACACTCTTACCAAAGCTGAGACCCGAGGAAGAGTGTGTTTGTGTGTGTGTTGTGTGTTAGCGTGTGTGTGTGTGTATGTGTGTATTTTGAGCCTCAGCGTTGATGCTCTGGTGTCACTCTGAGCTATGCACTTAGAAATCACTCCTGGATTGGGGGACCATATAGGACTCCAGTGGATCGAAGCACAGTGAGTCTCTAAGTTCGTGCATGCAAGGCAAACTCCCTATTAGAAGCTCCACCACTCCAGCTACTGAAAACTTTTTTTTTTCTTTTTTTGCCTCTTTGTCACAACTACTTTTAACATGTGTAGCATGGTCTCTAACACAGAAATCTATCATCCTTTTCTGCTTCTCTAAATATTCTATTATCAGAGTACATTTTATTGTATTAATTTTATCATTTTATTATTTCAATTATTTTATTTTTAATTTTATTTCCTTTTCTTTATTATTTTATTTTTTTTACTTTTTATTTTATTTCCCCACCCAACCCCCGCCTGTACTCTAGACAAGCTTTCTATTTCCCTAGTACATTCTCATTATTAGGATAGTTCAAAACGTAATTATTTCTCTAACTAAACTCATCCCTTTTTGTGGTGAGCTTTATGAGGTGAGCTGGAACTTCCAGCTCTTTTCTCTTTTGTGTCTGAAAGTTATTATTGCAAGAATGTCTTTCATTTTTCTTAAAACCCATAGATGAGTGAGACCATTCTGCATCTTTCTCTCTCTCTCTCTGACTTATTTCACTCAGCATAATAGATTCCATGTACATTCATGTATAGGAAAATTTCATGACTTCATCTCTCCTGACAGCTGCATAATATTCCATTGTGTATATGTACCACTGTTTCTTTAGCCATTCATCTCTTGAAGGGGATCTTGGCTGTTTCCAGAGTCTTGCTATGGTAAATAGTGCTGCAATGAATATAGGTGTAAGGAAGGAATTTTTGTATTGTATTTTTGTGTTCTTAGGGTATATTCCTAGGAGTGGTATAGCTAGGTCGTATGAGAGCTCGATTTCCAATTTTTGGAGGAATCTCCATATTGCTTTCCATAAAGATTGAACTAGACGGCATTCCCACCAGCAGTGGATAAGAGTTCCTTTCTCTCCACATCCCCTCCAACACTGCTTGTTCTCATTCTTTGTGATGTGTGCCAATCTCTGGGGTGTGAGGTGGTGGTACCTCATAGTTGTTTTGATTTGCATCTCCCTGATGATTAATGATGTGGAGCATTTTTTCATGTGTCTTTTGGCCATTTGTATTTCTTCTTTGTCAAAGTGTCTGTCCATTTCTTCCCTTTTTTTGATGGGATTAGATGGTTTTTTTCTTGTAAATTTCTGTCAGTGCCTTGTATATTTTGGAGATTAGCCCCTTGTCTAATGGGTATTGGGTGAATAGTTTCTTCCACTATTGTGCCAGAATATAGAGGAAAGGCATTCAGTTTTTCTCCATTGAGGACAATATTTGCCTCTGGCGTGTGGTAGATGGCCTTAAGTATATTTAGAAAGGTTCCTGCCATTCCCATCTTGCTTAGAGCTTTGATCAAGAATGGGTGTTGGATCTTACCAAATGCTTTCTCTGCGTCTATTGATATGATCATATGATTTATATTTTTCTTGTTGTTGATGTTGTGTATTATGTTCTTAGATATACGGATGTTAAACCAGCCTTGCATTCCTGGGATGAAACCTACTTGATCATAATGGATGATCTTCTTAATGAGGCATTTTATTATTTTATTATATTTATTTTATTTTTTAAATTTTGATTAATTAAATTTATTTTATAACTTTATTTTATTTTATTTTTATATTATTTTATTTATTTATTTTTTTATGTATTTATTGTTTTTTGCCTCTTTGACCACAAATGTTAACGCTCAGGTATTACTTTCACCATGTTAAGCACCTTCTTTAACACAGAAATCTATCATCCTTTTTTGTTTCTAAATTTAATATATCATAGTATATTTTATATTATTTTTTTATATTATGTTATTTATTTTATTTTATTTTTTTATTTTAATTTTATTTATTTTTTATTTTATTATTTTATTTTGTTTTGTTTTATTTTATATTTTTCTGTGGGTTACACCCAGTGTAGTTCATGATTTAACCTGGTTCTGTGCTCATAAACAGTTTCTGGCTTGGAGAATATAATTGGAATCCTGTGTATGAAAACACAGGGTGGCATAGGTGTTTGCTTGCAACTCTAATGCCATAACAATCTTACCAAAGCTGTGGCCCACGGAAGACTGCGTGTGTGTGTGTGTGTGTGTGTGTGTGTGTGTGTGTGTGTGTATTTTGAGCCTCAGTGATGATGCTCAGAGGTCACTCTTAGCTATGCACTCAGAAATAGCTCCTGGTTTGGGGGACCATATAGGACTCCATGTATTAAAATACAGTTCTTGCATGCAAGGCAAAACTCCTACTTGATGATCCACCACTCCAGCTACTGAAAACATTTTTTTTGCTTCTTTGTCCACAACTGTAAACGCTCATGCTTACTTTCACCATGTAAAGTATGGTCTCTAACACATAAATCTATCACCCTTTTTCAGCTTCTCTAAATTTTTTATTAGCAGAGTAGTATATATATTTTAATATTTTATTTTATTTTATATATTTATTTTATTTTATTTTGTTGTATTTTATTTATTTTATTTATTTATTTATTATTTTATTTTATATTTTATTATTTTTTATTTTCATTTTACTTTTCATTTTATTTTATTTTATTATTTTAATTTATTGTTTTATTATATTATTTCATTTTATTTTTTATTATATTAAATTTAATTTATTTTACTTATTTTATTTATTTAATGATATTTTATTTTATAGATATATTTAATTTAATAATTTTTATTTTATTTATTTAGATATGTTTTTAAATTTAAGTTATTTTAATTTATTTTTATTTTATTTCCTCTTATTTAACTTACTTTATTATTATATTCTATTTTATTTTAGTTAATTATTTTATAATTTATTTTATTTAATGTTATTTAATATTTTATTTTTGTATATTATTTTATTTAACTTATTTTATTATTTTTTATTTACTTTTATGTCATTGCATTATTTTATTTTATTATTTTAGTTCATTTTTTTGTCATTTAATTATTTTATTATAATTTATTTTATTTATTTTATTTTTTATTTTATATTATTTATCTTACACTATTATATTATTTTTTATTTTCTATTTTACTATTTTATTTTATCATTTTAGTTCATTTTATTTATTATTTTATTTTATCTTTTTTATCATTTTTCATTTACTTTCATTTTATTTCAATATTTAATTTTATTATTTTATTTTAATTTATTATTTTCTTTTATTATTTCATTATTTTATATTAGTTTATTATATTATTTTATTTTTATTATATATTTTATTTTAATTTAATTTTTATTTTATTATGTTTTTTTTTTATATTATTTTATTTATCTTATTTAATATTTTACTATTTACTTTCATTTTATTTCATTATTTAAATTTCCTTATATTTTATTTTATTTTATTTCATTATTTAAATTTCTTATATTTTATTTTATTTTATTATTTTATTTATTTTTTATAACTATTTTTTTTATTTCCCTTTTTTTTGCATGGAAGGTAAATTCCCTACTAGATGCTCCACCATTTTAGCTACTAAATTTTTTTTTTTTTTGCCTCTTTGTCCATAACTGTTAATGCTCAGGGCTTACTTGTACCATGTGAATCATGTTCTCTAAATCATAAATCTAGCATCTTTTTCTGCTTCTCTAAATTTTATATTATCAGAGTGCATTTCATTTTATTATTTATTTTTTATTTAATATTATTGTTTTATTATACCATATTATTTTATTTCATTTTATTTTATCTTATTTATTTTTTATTTTATGTTATTTTATCTATTTTATTTTATTTTTTATTTTATGTATTTTATTTCATTATATTTTATATTTTATTATGTTATATTTCATTTTAATTTTTGCTGCAGGCTACACCCAGTGTAGTTTAGGAGTTATTCTGGTTCTGTGCTCAAAACTGTGTCTGCCTTGGACAACAATATGGAATGCTAGTGGATCAAAACAGGTGGTTTCTTATAATACCATAACACTCTTACTAATGCTCTGGCCCATGGAAGTCTGTGTGTGTATGTTGTGTGTGTGTGTGTGTGTGTGTGTGTGTGTGTTTGCGCCTCAGTGGTGGTGCTCAGTGGTTACTCCAAGTTATATACTCAGAAATCACTCCTGGTTTTGGTGACATTATAGTACTCAGTGTATCTAAACACAGTGCTCTTATGTTCGTGCATACATGGCAAACTCCACTACTACTGCTCTACCACTTCAGCCAATAAAAACTTCTGTTTTTTTTTGTTTTTTTTTGTTTTTTTGCTTTTTCTGTACACACCTGGTAACACACGGGTTAATCCTGGCTATGAGCTGAGAAATTATTCCTGGCTTTGGGCCAGAGCTGTGGCACAAGCAGTAAGGCATCTGCCTTGCCCACCCCATCCTTGGAAGAACATAGTTCAATTCCCTGGTATCCTATAGGGTCCCTCAAGGCAGGAGCAACTTCTGAGTGACACCTTGTGTGGCCCATAAACCCAAAAATAAAAATTGCTCTTGGCTTGGGGACCATATGGAAAACTAAGAATTGAAAAAAAGGTATGTCCCCAGTTATTGCGTGCCAGGCAACTGCTCTACAGCTTCTTCACCGCTCACAAAAGATTTTTTTATTATTTTTAGACAATTTGTTTTCAGATTCATGTTCATGTATTCAAAAACGAGTTTTCATATACAACTAAGAGTTTAAAGCATTTCTTTTTTCTGCTCTAAATGTGAGTCTAAAGGTAGATTGCTTATATATGAAGGAGCAACCACATACTTACTATGAAGTAAGATTAAGACTTTATATATTCAATTAATACTTCTCGTATTTTGGTTCTGATATATCACCTAAAACTCTGTTTACAATTAAAATTATAAGTCAATAGGTCTAAGAATTGATGTAATAATTTATTAGAAGAAGGGCACTTACTTCTTGCCTAATAAAATTAGTAAGAATTGAGATTTTTTTTAAGTTTTGGGTCACACCCAGTAATGCTCAGGCTTACCTCCTGGCTATGCCTTCAGAATTTGCTCCTGGCTTGGGGTCCATATGGGACCCCGCAGGATAGAACTGACATCCATCCTAGGCTAGTCCTGTCCAGGCAGACACCTTATCTTTAGCGCCACTGCGCCAGCCCCATTTTGAGATTTTATATGATGTATTTTCATGGTGTTACATAATAACATAGCTTCTACATCAGAATGTTTTAAGGAATTTGACAAATATTGATTTATATTAAAAAGAAATACACATAAAATAGGACAGTGTGGCCTGGGGTGTGGTGATGGTGTGTGAGTGTGTGAGTTGATGTGTGCAAGGTGAGTGTGTGTGTCCACCCCAGCGCCCCTACCCTGCCTACACCTTGATCTTACTGATCAGGTTGAACCCACCCTCAGACCCAGAGGGACTGCCAAGATGAGAAAAACCTCCCTCCTGCGAAATCCCCCTGCTTAACCTGTGCAGTGAGGCCTTAAAAAATATATAAAATATGGGGCCGGGAAGGTGGCGCTGGAGGTAAGGTGTCTGCCTTACAAGCGCTAGCCAAGGAACGGACCGCTGTTCGATCCCCCGGCGTCCCATATGGTCCCCAAGCCAGGGGCGATTTCTGAGCACATAGCCAGGAGTAACCCCTGAGCGTCAAACGGGTGTGGCCCAAACAAAAAAAAAAAAAAAAATATATATATATATATATAAAATATAAGTTTATAAATCATAATTAATGGAGTATATATATACTGCTTGCATTAATCTGAGGGAATCTCCCAAACACTCGACAGAAGGTCCATGGACCGCATTGACAATTCTCAGTCAAGTTTATCTACATTTCAATACATGATGCTACAGAGGTACCTGTCATGCTTTACCTTGTCCACACTGACAACCTTGCAATACAATGAGGCCTCATGATGGGGCCTGCACAGTGGTGCAAGAGGTAGGCAGTCTGCTTGATAGCACTAACTAGGAAGTTTCATGTTTTTTTCCCCAGCATCCAATATGATTCCCAAGCGATGAGCAATGTCAAAGCACAGATCTAGGAGTATCCCTGAACATGACTGGGTGTGTCCCAAACACCAAGAACAATAAAACAATAAAAAAAAAAAGAAAGAAATTTCTCAGGGGAACTTATGGGAAGCTGAGAAACAAACCTGGATCCTTATGCAATTTTAATATTTTTATCTTTAAGAATTTATTTTTTACACCCTGATTGGTGTTGATGTGTGTGAGTCACCTAGCATATTCTGGATTAATATTTTTCAGAACAGAGATCTTCAGGTAATTAAAGAAATTAAGCCTGGTGTTTTACCATGTAAAGCATGTTCTCTAATGCAATACTATATTCCTTTCCTCTTGACAAATTTGTATTTTTATCAGACTGAATTTTATTTTTTATTTTATTTTATTTTTTAATATATTGCTCAGGGCTGAATGCTGCTTGAGATACACCTGGCTTGCATTAAAAAATTGCTCCAGTTGGAGCATGATATGGGATGCCGTGTATCAAACCAGAGTCTGTCATAGGTTAACTTGTGCAATTCTAATGCAATGCTGCTTCTACTAATGCTCCTACCACTGGAAAACTATTTTTTTTTTTTTCGCTTTTTGGGCCCACACTTGGTGACACTGAGGGGTAACTCTTGACGATGCGTTCAGAACTCTATCCTGGCTGTGGGACCTTATGGGTTGCCACCTGTTCTAACCACATTCCATCCTAGGCTTGAGCACGGAAGAAAAATGCATTATACAATGTACCATAGTACTGTTCCTTTGAAACATTTTTTTTGGCCACACCTGATTATGCTTAGAGTTTTAATACTTACTATATGCTCAGAAACTGCTCCTGCTTTGGGGACCATATGGAATGACAGGTAATTGATGATGTCTGCTTTAGGTTAGGACATGACAGGCAATGCGCCCTACCACTTGCAACACTACTCCGGTCCTGAAATTTTTTTTTAATGGCAACATTTGTTCTCAGATTCACACTCACTGTATTCTACAATCAATTTTTATATATAACTAAAAGAGTCTAGAACATAAGATTCTTCTACTCTAAATTTGGAGTCTACAAAAATAAAAGTACAAATATATGAAAGACCAAAGTAACCTTTTTACTAGAAAATAAGCTTCAGACTTTGCATTTAATTAAATATTTTTTTATTTTGGTTCCTATATATCCTGAAAGCCTTGTTAAAATTCCAATTATTATTTGGTAAGTCTACAATTTGATGTAACAATTTATTAGATAGTGGACACTTTTATTTCTTGCCCAATAAAAAGAGGTAAGTATTAAGTTTCTGTGTTCATATTTTTCCATGATAAAAATTAGTGCCTATTATAGAATGCTTAAAGTAATTGGAAAAATTGTTGATTTATGATAAAACATAAAAATTACAGAAAATGTATGTTTAATAAAATAAATATTCATAGAAAATTTAGAGGACTGCTTGCATTAATCTTGAGGTATTCTCCCAATCACTTCTCAGAAGTTCTATGGGCCCTATTGACAGTTCTCTGTCATGTTTATCTATATTTAAATACAAGAGTGTAAAAAGGTTCTTGTCATGCTTTAGTTTGTGCACATTGACCACCATTGCAATGCAATGAGGCCTTGTGATGGGGCTGGAGTAGTGCCGCATGTGGTAGGCTGTTTTTCTTTTTTTTTTTTTTTTTTTTGGTTTTTGGGCCAAACCCGGTAACGCTCAGGGGTTACTCCTGGCTTGCGCTCAAAGTCGCTCCTGGCTTGGGGGACCATATGGGACGCCGGGGGATCGAACTGCGGTCCGTCTCCTAGGCTAGCGCAGGTAAGGCAGGCCACCTTACCTCCAGCGCCACCGCCGGCCCCCTGTAGGCTGTTTTTCTTGTATGTGAAAACCTTGGACAGAATATGGTTCCATTGCATGGCATCGCATGTGGTCCCCCAAGCCATGAACAAATTCTTTTTTTTTTTTTTTTTTTTTTTTTGATTCTCAAGGGTTAGTCATGGCAATGGGCTAAGAAGTTGCTCATGGCTGGGAACGGGGCGGTTTATATGGGATACGGGAATTTAAACCTGGTCTGTTCTAGGCTAGTGCTGCTGCAGTATTAGACTCTGTACCCCTTGTTGCCGCCACTCCAGCCCTAAGCTATGAGCACTTTCTGAGCTCATAGACAGGAACAAAACCTGAAAAACAACAGTGTGGCACGAAAGAAAAAAAGAAAGAAAGACAAAAGAAAGAAAGAAAGGAAAGGAAGGAAGGAAGGAAGGAAGGAAGGAAGGAAGGAAGGAAGGAAGGAGGAAGGAAGGAAGAAAGAAAGGAAGAAAAGAAAAGAAAGAAAGAAAGAAAGGAAAAGAAAGAGAAAGAAAAGAAAGAAAGAAAGAAAGAAGATAAGAAAGAAAGAAAGAAAGAAAGAAAGAAAGAAAGAAGAGAAAGAAAGAAAGAAGAAAAAGAAAAAAGAGAAAAGAAAGAAAGAAAAAGAAGAAAGAAAGAAAAAGAAAGAAGAAGAAAAGAAAGAAAGAAGAAAGAAAGAATCGAAAGAAGAAGTAAGAAAGAAAGAAAGAAAAAAGAAAGAAAGAAAAAGAAAGAAAGAAAGAAAAAGAAAGAAAGAAAGAAAGAGAGAGGAGGAGAGAGGAGAGAAGAAAGAAAAGAAAGAAAGAAAGAAGAAGAAAGAAAGAGAAAGAAAGAAAAAAGAAAGGAAAAGAAAGAAGAAAGAAAGAAGAAAGAAAGATAAAGAGAAGAAAAAAGAAAGAAAGAAAAAAGAAAGAAAAGAGAAAGAAAGAAAGAAAGGAAGAGGGAGGGAGGGAGGGAGAAGAAGAAGGAAGGAAGGAAGGAAGGAAGAAAGAAAGAAGAAAGAAAGAAAGAGAAAGAAAGAGAGAAAGAAAAATAAGGAAAGAGAGAGAAAGAAAGAAAGAAAGAAAGAAAGAGAGAGAAAGAAAAAAGAAAGAGAAGAAAGAAAGATAGAAAGAAAGAGAAAGAAAGAAGAGGAAGGAAGGAAGAAGAAGAAAGAAAAAAGAAAGAGAGAGAAAGAAAGAGAAGAAAGAAGAAAGAAGAAAGAAAAAAAGAAGAAAGAAAGAAAAAAGAAAGAAAGAAAGAAAGAAGAGAAAAGAAAAGAAGAAAGAAAAGAAAGAAAAGAGAGAAAGAAAGAAAGAAAGAAAAGAAAGAAAGAAAGAAAAGAAAGAAAGAAGAAAGAAAGAAAGAAGAAAAAGAAAGGAAGAGAAAAGGAAGAAAAAAGAAAGAAAAAGAAAGAAGAAAAAGAAGAAAAGAAAGAAAGAAAAGAAAAAGAAAGAAGGAAGGAAAAAAGAGATAGATAAAGAAAGAAAGAAAAGAGAAAGAAAGAAAGAAAGAAAGAAAAAGGAAGGAAGGAAGGAGGAAGGAAGAAAAAAGAGAAAAAGAAAAAAGAAAGAAGAGAGATAGAGAAAAGAAAAAGAAAAGAAGAAAGAAAAAAGAAGAAAAAAGAAGAAAGAAAGAAAGAAAAGAAAGAAAGAGAAGAAAGAAAAAGAAAGAAGAAAGAAAGAAAAGAAAGAAAAAAAAGAGAAAGAAGAAAAAAAAAGAAAGAAAGAAAGAAAGATGAGAAAGGAAGGAATGAAGGAGGAAGGAAGGAAGGAATGAAGGATGGAGGGAGGGAAGGAGCAAGGAAGGAAGGAGGAAGGAAGGAAGGAAGGAAGGAAGGAAGGAAGGAAGGAAGGAGGAAGGAAGGAAGGAAGGAAGGAAGGAAGAAGGAAGGAAGGAGGAAGGGAGGGAGGGAGCAAGGAAGGAAGGAAGGAGGAAGGAATGAATGAAGGAAGGAAGGAAGGAAGGAAGGAGGAAGGAAGGAAGGAAGGAAGGAAGGAAGGAAGGAAGGAAGGAAGGAAGGAAGGAAGGAAGGAAGGAAGGAGAATTGCGCCTGGAAGTTAGGGGTACATATGGGATTCCAGGTAATACCCAGATCCATCATGGTTTGGCCATCTGTATGGTATATCCTCGGTCATTAAGCTATATATCCAGTCACTTAATTTGATATTTTTAGGACTATTTAATTTTTTGTCTTGATGGTTGTTTTATTTGAGACAAACATAGCATTCTAGAGTAAGCCTTTATCAGAACACAGAATTCCATGCAATTTAAAAAAAAGCAAAACTAAGGTTTTACCATATGAAGCATGCTCTTTAATGCATAAATCTATCATCCTATTCCTCTTCTCTAATATGTATAAGATTGAATTTTTTTATTTAATATATTCTGGGTGTGCTACTCTCTCTGACACTCAAGAGTACTACTGGCTATGCACTCAGAAATTGCTCCTGGCTTGGAGAATGTCATAGAATACCAGGATTGAAGTCTACAAAGATAGAGTGCAAATATATGAAGGAGCAGGCCCGGAGAGATAGCACAGCGGCGTTTGCCTTGCAAGCAGCCGATCCAGGACCAAAGGTGGTTGGTTCGAATCCCGGTGTCCTATATGGTCCCCCGTGCCTGCCAGGAGCTATTTCTGAGCAGACAGCCAGGAGTAACCCCTGAGCAACGCTGGGTGTGGCCCAGAAACCAAAAAACCAAAAACCAAAAAATATATGAAGGAGCAAAGTGACATACTTACTCCAAAGTGAGCTTCAGACTTTATATTCAATTAATACTTTTTATGTTTTGGTTCCTATATATCACCTGAAAAACTTGTTATAATTCTAATTATTATTTAGCAGGTCTATAATTTGATGTAACAATTTATTAGATAGAGGACACTTTTACTTCTTGCCCAAAAGAAAGAGATAAGTATTAAGTTTCTATAGGATGTCTGTGCATACAATTATATAATAAAAATTCACTTCTACGTATGAATAATTGTATACATTGACCACCTTTGCAGTGCAATGAGGCCCTAAGCTGGTTGTGACTTGGCCTTGCATGCATTAACTCAGGACGATCTAGGATCAATCCCTCGAAATCCATATTGTCCACCAAGCCAGGAGATTTCTGAGACCATAGCCAGGATTAACCCTGGAAATCATGCAGTGGGGTCTAATTGACCAAAAAAAAAAATTAAAAAAAATTGCTCCTCGCAGTTTTATTGGAACATATGGGAAACCAGAAAACTAACTCTGGTCCATTTTGTTTCATTCTTGTCCAAAGATAATACCTGACACTGTGATAAATCTCCAGCCCTTCAAGTTGATATTTTTAATACTATGTAATTTTTGAACTGATGGGTGTTTGATTTGATTCAAACGTAGCAATATTCTGGAGTATTCTTCATCAGAACACAGGGCTACAACCATGAAATTAAACCTGAGGTTTACATGTGAAGCATGTTCTCTAAAGCATAAAGCTATCATCCTTTTCCTCTTCTCTAATTTTTATATTATAGACAGAATTCCGTTTTATTTTATATGTTTAATATTTTGCTGGGGGCTACACCCGGTGACACTCTGGAGTTACTCCTTGCTATAATGCTCAGAAATCAGTCCTGGCTAGAATGATATAGGATGCCGAGGGATTGAAGCGCAGTCTGTCATATGTTAGCATCTGCATTGCAAATGCAATGCCACTTACACCAACACTCCTGCACCTGGAAATAAACCTTTTTTTTTTTGCAAAATTTCCAGTGAGGCGCAGGGGTAAATCATGGTTTGCGCTCAAAAATTCCTCCGGTCATAGATTTTTGTGTGCAACATTGTGTGATATATTTTGTATTCTGGGCCACACAGGTGACACTTAGGGGTTACTCCTGGCTATAAGCTCAGATATCGCTCCTGTTTGAGGGACCATATGGGACTTCAGTGGATTGAACGATGGTGCATCCTAGGTTCAAGCAAGGAAGGCAAACTTCATACTTCATGATCAACTGCTCCAGCAGCTGAAACCTTTTTTGTTTTTTGTTTTTTTGTTTTGTTTTGTTCTGGTTGTTTTTTTGTTTTGTTTTGTTTTTTGCTTTTTTGTCATCACACCTGGTAACACTCAAGAATTTTTCCTGGCTATGCAATGAGAAATTGCTTCTGGCTTGTGGCACAGAGCTGTTGTACAAGTAGTAAGGAGTCTGCCTTGCCCGTGCTGGCCTATGACGGATTGTGTTTCCATGCCTTGGCATCCTAATGGTCTCCCAAGCTAGGAGAGATTTCTGAGTGCATAGCCAGGAGTAAATCCTGAATGTTACCGGTGCGGCCCCAAAACCAAGAAAATTAAAAAGAAAAAAATTGCACCTGGCCAGTTATGGGGGAACATATGGGATGCTGGGATGCAGGGAAATGAAACCAGGTCCAACCGATTTTGGCTGTGTGCAAGGAAAATGCCCTGCGGCTGTGCTAACTCTTCAGCCCCTAACGTTGATATTTTTAAGACTATTTAATTTTTTTGTCTTGATGGGTGTTTGATGTGCATCAAACCTAGCAATATTTTGGAGTAATTCTTTGTCAGAACTCCGGGCTCCAACCATGAAATTAAACCTGGGGTTTTACATGTGAAGCATGTTCTCTAAAGCTAAAAGCTATCGTCCTTTTCCTCTTCTCTAATTTTTATATTATAGACTGAATTTTGTTTTATTTTATATGTTTAATATTTTTTTGGGGGCTACACCCTGTAACACTCTGGAGTTACTCCTTGCTATGTGCTCAGAAATCAGTCCTGGCTAGCACAATATAGGATGCCGAGAGATTGAAGCACAGTCTGTCATATGTTAGCATATGCATTGCAAATGCAATGCCACTTACACCAACACTCCTGCACCTGAAAATAAACCTTTTTTTTTTTTTTTTTTTTACTTTTTGGGACATTTCCAGTGAGGTGCAGGGGTAAATCTTGGTTTGCGCTCAGAAATTCCTCCGGTCAAAGATTTTCATGTGCAACATTGTGCAATATAATTTGCACCAATGCTCAGGGCCCTTAAATTTTTTTTTTGCATTTTGGGCCACACAGGTGACACTAAGGGATTACTCTTGGCTATGAGCTCAGATATCGGTCCTGTTTGAGGGGCCATATGGGACTTCAGTGGATTGAACGATGGTGCATCCTAGGTTCAAGCAAGGAAGGCAAACTTCCTACTTCATGATCCACCACTTTAGCAGCTGAAACCTTTTTTTTGTTTTTGTTTTTTTGTTTTTTGCTTTTCTGTTATCACACCAGGTAACATTCAGGAATTTTTCCTGGCTATGCAACGAGAAATTGCTTCTGGCTTGTGGCACAGAGCTGTTGTACAAGTAGTAAGGAGTCTGCCTTGCCTGTGGTGGCCTACGACGGATTGTGTTTTCATGCCCTTGCATCCTAATGGTCTCCCAAGCTAGGAGAGATTTCTGAGTGCATAGCCAGGAGTAAATCCTGAATGTTACCGGTGCGGCCCCAAAGCCAAGAAAATTAAAAAAAAAATTGCACCTGGCCAGTTATGGGGGAACATATGGGATGCTGGGATGCAGGGAAATGAAACCAGGTCCAACCGATTTTGGCTGTGTGCAAGGAAAATGCCCTGCGGCTGTGCTAACTCTTCAGCCCCTAACGTTGACATTTTTAAGACTATTTAATTTTTGTCTTGATGGGTGTTTGATGTGCATCAAACCTAGCAATATTCTGGAGTAATTCTTTGTCAGAACACCGGGCTCCAACCATGAAATTAAACCTGGGGTTTTACATGTGAAGCATGTTCTCTAAAGCTGAAAGCTATCATCCTTTCCTCTTCTCTAATTTTTATATTATAGACTGAATTTTGTTTTATTTTATATGTTTAATATTTTGTTGGGGGCTACACCCTGTAACACTCTGGAGTTACTCCTTGCTATGTGCTCAAATATCAGTCCTGGCTAGAAAGATATAGGATGCCAGGGAATAAAGCGCAGTCTGTCATATGTTTGCCTCTGCATTGCAAATGTAATACTGATTGCACAAACACTCCTGCACCTGGAAAGAAACCTTTTTTCTTTATCTTTTTTTATTGGGTCATTCCCAGTGAGGCTCAGGGGTAAATCAAGGCTATGTGCTCAAAAATTTCTTCTGTCATAGGTTTTCGCGTGAAATGGTGTGCAATATCATTTGCACCAATGCTCATGGCCCTCAAAAAAAAGTTTTTTTGTATTTCGGTCCACACTGGTGACACTCAGAGGTTACTCCTGGCTATGTGCTCAGAAACTGCTTCTGTTTGGGGTACCCTATGGGACTCCAGTGGAATGAACCAGGGTGCGTCTTAGGTTCATGAATGCAAGCAAGGCAAAGTCCCTACTTCATGCTCCACCACTCCAGCTGCTGAATTTATATATTGCAAGGCAAATGCCCTACAGCATGTACCACAGCACTGTCCCCTGGACAACATTTTTTATTTTTGGCCACACCTGATTATGCTCAGGGGTTACTCCTTGCTAAGCACTCAGAAACTGCTCCTACCATTGGGGACCATATAGAATGCCAGTTAATTGAACCAATGTTTCCTTTAGGTTAGGAAGTGCCAGGTAAATGCCATACCACTTCCGCCACTGCTTTAGTCCCTGTTTTTTTTTTGGGGGGGGGGTTGGCCTCACACATTTGACATTCAGGGGTTACTCATGGCGATGAGCTAAGAAATCGCACATGGCTGGGAGGGACCAATTGGGATGCTGGAGAATCCAACCTGGTCCGTTGTAGGCTACTGCTGATGGGGCAGATTTTGTATCCCTAGTGCCACCATTTCAGCCCCAAGACATGATCAATTTCTGAACGTATAGCCAGGAAAAAACCCTGACCAACACTGGTGTGGCACAAAAACCAACAAAAAAAATAGAAAAAAGGAAAAAAAGGAAATTGCACATGGCAGCTCAGGGGTATACATGGATGCCAAGTAACAAACCTAGATCCATCCTGTCTTGGCCATAAGCAAGGAATATTCCAGGTCACTGAGCTAAATATCCAACCACTCACTCTGATATTTTTAGGACTATTTAATTTTTTTTGTCTTGATGGGTGTTTTATTTGAGTCAACCAAGCAATATACTGGAGAAAGCCTTTATCAGAACACAGAGTTTCAAGCAATTCAAGAAATTAAATCCGGAATTTTACCATGTGCAGCATGTTCTTTAATACATAAAGCTGTCATCTTGTCCTCTTCTCTAATATGTATATTATCAGATTGAATTTTATTTTATTTTGTATAATATTTTGATTTGGGGGGGCTATGCTCTCTGAAGCTCAGGAGTTACTCTTGGCTATGCACTTAAAAATCACTCCTGGCTTGGAAAACGTTATAGGATGCCAGGATATTGAACCATGTTGTGTCTTAAGTTTGTCATCATGCTGCTTGCACCGAAACTCCTAAAACGAAAAAAAAAATTTTTTTTCTTTTCTTTTTTTCCTTTTCATATCATACCCAGTGACACTCAGGGGTAAATCATGGCTATTTGCTTAGAAATGGCTCCTGTCTTGGGGAATGATATGGGATATCCATGTGTTGAACCATGGTCTTCGCATGCAACTGTCTGCAATATCATTTGCACCAATGCTCTTAACAATGAAAAAAAAATTTTTTTTGTTCTGGGCCACACCATTAACACTCAGGAATTACTCCTGGCTATGCACTCAGAAATCTCTCCAGGTTTGGGGGACCATATGTGACTCCAGTGGACTGAAGCACTGTACATCCTAAGTTCCTGAATGCAAGGCAAACACCCTACTGCGTGCTCCACCACTCCAACCACTGAAAAAGTTTTTATTTGCTTTTTTAGCCACACCTGGTAATGCTCAGTTGTTACTCCTGGATATGGGCTCAGAAATTGCTCCTAGATTCAGGCTGGAGCCATGGAGTAAGCATAAGCTGCCGGCCTTGCTCGTGCTAGCCTAGGATGAATATTGGCAAAATTGCCTGCTATCCAATATGGTCCCCCAAGCCAGGAGCAATTTTTGAGCGCATATCCAGGAATAAATTCTGAATATCACAGCATGTGGCCCATAAACCTAAAAAAAAAAGGAAAGAAATTGCTCGAGATTTGAGGGACCATAGGGGATGCCAGGCATCGCAAAAAGATATGTCCTAGGCTACTGCAATTTGTTTTCATATTCACGTTTATGTATTCAACAACCAGTTTTCATATACAACTAAAAGAGTCTAAAGCATAAGTTCTTGTTATGTCTAAATTTGGTGTCTAAAAAGGTAGAGTGCAAATATTTGAGGGAGCAAGGTCACATACTTACTACCGAGTAAGCTTCAGACTTCATATTCAATTAATACATCTCATGTTTGGTTCCTATATATCACCTAAAGCTCATGTTACAATTGAAATTATAATTCAATAAGTGATCTATGATTTGATGTAATAAATTATTTGATGAGGACACTTTTACTTCTTGCTCAATAGAAAGAGATACGGATTAAGAGTTTATATGATGTGGTTTCATGATTTTGCAGATAAAATTATCTTCTATATTAGAAAGCTTTAAGGAATCTCAAAAACTGTTAATTTACATTAAAAGTGAAGAATACATAAAATCTATGTCAATAAAAGATTAATGAAATATTTAGGTACTGCTTCCATTAATCTTAAGGGAAACTCTTAATCACTACTCAGATGTTCGATGGGCCCTTTTTGCAAGTCAGCCCTTGATGGAGTTGACTGATGGAGGGATGGAAAATGAGGTCTTTACTCTCCAGCTCGCAGCACGCATCTGCCACCCTGTTCTGCAGGTGGTTCTGAGGTGAAGCGGTGGGTAAACAGCTAGCAGACAGTCAGGCTAGTGAAAATATTAGCTTTATTTGGAGGACAAGACTGAAGCTAAAAGCCTCAGCATCAGTTACAGCCAAAAGGCCCCGAACTTCCACAGACCCTTGCTTTTATCCCCCAGAATCAGGTACCACCCCATGGTGGGATCAGGTACCACCCAATGGTGTGAACAAAATCAGGTACCAACCTAGGGTGGGAGCAGAATTCCAGGTCTCACCCTAGGGTAGGGCACAATCACAGATAAGGGTAGGGTCAGTAAAATAATAATCCCATTGAAATGTTTACATAAACAACAGGCCCTATTGACAATTCTTGGTCAAATTTATCTACATTTTTTTTTTTGTGGTTTTTGGGTCACACCCGGCAGTGCTCAGGGGTTATTCCTGGCTCCAGGCTCAGAAATTGCTCCTGGCAGGCACAGGGGACCATATGGGGCACCGGGATTTGAACCGAAGACCTCCTGCATGAAAGGCAAACGCCTTACCTCCATGCTATCTCTCCGGCCCCAAATTTATCTACATTTTAATACAAAAAGATAAGGACATACTTGTCATGCCTTAGCTTGTCCACATTGACCACCTTTTTATTGCAAGGAGGCCTCATGACCTCATGATGGGGACAGAGTGATGGTGCAAGCGACAGGCATTTGCTTAAACTAGGACAGACCTTGGTTCAATCCTCGGGTGTTCCATATGGTTCCCCAAGCCCTGAGCAATTTCTAAGCACAGAGCTAGGAATAACTCCTGAATGTTACCAGTTGTATCTTAAAACTAAGAAAAATTAAAAAAAAATAAAATTGTCCAGAAAGTTCAGGATAACTTATGGCATCCCTGGGGAAAAAAGCCAAGTCCATCCTGGTTCAGTCTTGTGCAAGGAAAATGCTCTGCTGCTGTGCTAACTCTCCAATCCCTCAATTTGCTATTTTGAAGACTATTTAATTTTTGTCTTGATAGAATTTGATGAGAGAAAAACCTAGTAATATTGTGAAGTAATCATTTATCAGAGCACAGAGCTCCATTACTGAAATTAAATCTGGAGTTTTACCATGTGAGGCATGTTCTCTAACATATAACGTTTTTATTCTTTTACTCTTCACTAAATTTTCTATTATCAGAGTGCATTTTATTCAATATTTTGCAGTGGGCTACACCCTGTGTACCAGTTACTCTGGTTCTCTGCTCAAAAACTGCTTCTGGCTTGGAGAACAATATGGAATACCTGTGGCTTAAATCATGGGGTGTCATTGGCGTTGGAATGCAACTCTAATTCATAACACTCTTACAAATGCTCCGGCCCATGGTAGAATTTGTGTGTGTGTGTGTGTGTGTGTGTGTGTTGCACCTCATGGTGATGATCAAGGGTCACTCCAAGCTATAAACTCAGAAATCACTCCTGGTTTGGGTGATCATATAAGTCTCCAGTGTATAGAAGCACAGTCCTCTTTTGTTCCTGCATGCAAGGCAAACTCCCTATTGCATGCTCCACCACTTCAGCCACTGAAAACATTTTTTTTGCTCTTATTGCTCAGGGGTTACTTCTGGCGTGTGGTGATGAGTGTGTGTAGGGGGGGCTTGAGTGTGCAAGGTGAGTGTGTGTGTCCACGCCAGCAACTGTCCCCCACCTACACCTTGATCTTATTTTATCGGGTCTAACCGCAACCCTCAACCCTGCTAGAGTCGGCCCATGATGAGAAAAACTACCCTCCTGAGAAGACCCCTGCTTGGGCCTTGTGCAGTGAGGCCTTTCTGCAGGCTGTGGCATCACCTGAGGCCTAGTTCGGTCCCAGCTCAGAGTCTGTTTTGAGGGGTCCGGTACTTGGATTGATGAATTGATCAGTAAACGAGGACCAGAGGTTCACCTCCCGGCCACTGATTTATCAAAGGTCGTTCTGATCTGAGTCTAGAATACAAAAAATACATAAAATGTTAATAAACTAAAAAATTAATGGAGTATTTAGATACTGCTTGCATTAATCTGAGGCAATCTCCCAAACACTACTCAGAAGATCCATGGGCCCGATTGACAATTTTCAGTCAAGTTTATCTACATTTCAATACAAGAAGCTAAAGCGGTACATGTCATGCTTTACCCTGGTCCACAATGACAACCTTGCAATGCAATGAGGCCTCATTATGTGGCTGTTGCAGAGGTGCATCAGTAGGCATTCTGCTTGATCACACAACCTAGGACTTACCATGGTTTATTCCCATGGGTTCCCATATGATTCTCCAATCGATGAGTAATTTCTAAGCAGAAAGTTAGGAATGACCTTTGAATATTACTGGGTGTGGCCCAAAGACCAAGAAAAATAAAAAAAAAAAAGAAATTGTTCTTGGGAGCTCAGGGGAACATATGGGAAGCTGTGAAATCAATCCGGGTCCATGCCCGTTTGGCTTTGTGCAAAGGAAATGCCCTGCTACTGTGCTAACTCTCCAATCCCTCAATTTAATATTTTAAGACTATTTATTTTTTCATTTTGTTTGGTATTTGATGTGAATCACACCTAGCAATGTTCTGAAGTAATATTTATCAGAACACAAAGCTCCAGGTAATTAATAAAATTAAGCCTGGTAATTTTCCATGTAAAGCATGTTCTTTAATGCATACATCTATAATCCTTTCCTCTTTACTAATTTTATACTATAAGAACTAAATTTTATTTTATTTCATATTATTCAATATTTTGCTCAGGGATATACCCTGCTTGAGCTATATACCTTGCAATGTGTTAATGAATTGCTCCTAGTTGGAGCACTATATGAGATGCCAGTGGATTGAACCAGGTCTGTCATACTTAATTTGTGCAACTCTAATGCAATATGCAATACTGCTTCTGAAAATGCTCCTACCACTGGAAAACTTTTTTTTTTAGCTTCTTGGACCACACTCGATGACACTGAGGGGTAAATCTTGGCTATGCATTCAGAACTTGATCCTGGCTGAGGGACCATATGGGATGCCGGGGATCTAATCAAACTCCATTCTAGGCTTGCACATGCAAGGCAAATGCCCTACAGCAGGTATCACAGTACTATGCCCTGGACAACTTTTTGTTTTTCTTAGGCCATACCTCATTATTCTCAGGGGTTACACCTTGCTATGTGCTCAGAAAATGCTCCTGCCTTGGGAACCATATGGAACACCATGTAATCGAACAAATGTCTCCTTTAGGTTAGGGTGTGCCAGACAAATTCCCTACCACTTGGAACAGTGCTCCAGTCCCTGGAATATTGTTTTTTATGGCAAAATTTGTTCTCAGATTCACATTCACTGTATTCTACAACCAATATATATATATATATATATATATATATATATACATATATATATGTATATATATATGTATATATATATATATATATATAACTAAAAGAGTTACCTATAACATAAGATTGTTCTGTTCTAAATTTGAAATCCATAAAGATGGAATACAAATATATGAAGGACCAAAGTAACATATTTACTATAAAATAAGCTTCAGACTTCATATTTAATTAATATTTTTCGTGTTTTGGTTCCTATATATCTGCTGAAAATATTGTTACAATTAAAATGATTGTTTAGTAGATCTATAATCTATGTAACAAATTATTAGAGGACACTTTTACTTCTTGCACAATAAAAAGAGATAAGTATGAAGTTTCTATAGGATATCTGCTCATAATTTTACATAATAAAATTAGCATCTATATAAGCATGCTTAAAGGAATCTGAAAAAATTGTTGATTTATGTTAAAATATAAAAAATTGAGAAAATATATGTTAATAAAATAATGTTAATGGAAAATTTAAATGCTGCTTGCCTTAATCTTGAAGTATTCACCAATCACTTTGCAGAAGTTCCATGGACACCATTGACATTTCTCAGTCAGGTTTTCTCTATAATTAAATACATGAGGGTAAGGAGGTACCTGTCATGCCTTACCTTGTGCACATTGGCCACCATTACAATGCAATGAGGCCTCATGATGAGGCCGGAGCAGTGTCTTACGTGGTTGGCTGTTTCCTTGCACGTGCAATCCTTGGACAGAATGCAGTTCTATCCCTCGCATCCCATATGGTTTCCCAAGCCATGAGCAAGTTCTTTATTTTTATTGTTTATGTTGTTTTTTGGTGGGCCACACCCATTTGACACTCAGTGTTTACTACTGTATATGCACCCAAAATCGCTTCTGGCTTGGGGAAACCATATGGGATGCCAGAGAATCCAACCTATTTCTTCCTAGGTTAGAGCTTGTAAGGCTGGCACTGTACCTCTAGCTAGTGCAAAAATCCAGCCCCTAATCATGAGCAATTTTTAAGCACATAGCCAGAAAAAATCCCTGACATCATGGGGTGTGGCACAAAAATTAAAAAAATAAAAAAAGAAAGAAATTGCACCTTGTAACTCAGGGGTACATATTGGGTGCCAGGTAACCAACCCAGATCCATCCTGGTTCAGCCATCTGCAAGGAAAATGCCCTGCCACTGAGCTAAATATCCAGCCAGTCAATTTGATATTTTTAGTACTATTTAGTTTTGTCTGATGGGTGTTTTAAATCAAACCTAGCTTTATTCTGGAGTAAACCTTTATCAGAAAACAATGCAATTCAAGAATTTAAACCTGGAGTTTTAACATAAAAAGCATTTTCTTTAAAGCATAAAGCTATCTTTCTGTTCCTCTTCACTAATTTGCATATTATGAAATTGAATTTATTTTATTTAATTTAATATATTCATGGGGGCTATGCTCACTGACACTCAGAAGTTACTCCTGGCTATGTGCTTAGAAATCTCTTCTGGCTCGGAGAACGTTATATGATGCCAGGATATTGAACCATATTCTGTTATAAATTTGTCATAACACTGCTTGTATGAACACTCCTAAAACTGGAAACATTTTTTTTTCTTTTCTTTTTTTCTACTTTTTGAGCCATACAAATACACTCTGGTGTAATTCATGGCTATTAGCTTAGAAATGGCTCCTGGCTTGGAGAATGATATGGGATGCCCATACTTCAAACCGTGGTCTGTCATGTGTTTTCATGTGCAACTTTATGGAATACTAATTGCACCAATGCTCCAGCCCAAGGGAAAAAAATTTTTTTGCATTTTGGGCCACACAGGTAACCCCTGGCTATGCACTCAGAAATCACTCCTGATTTGGAGAACCATATAGGACTCCATTTGAGAAAAGCACAGTGCATCCTAAGTTCACACATGTAAGGAAAACTCAATATTTCATGCTCTACTTTTCCAAACACTGAAAACTTTTCTTTTGCTTTTTTGTCCACACCTGGTAATAATCAAGTGTTACTCATTGCCATGGGATCAGAAGTTGCTTCTGGCTCCATGATGGAGCTGAGGCACAAGCAGTAAGCTGTCTGCATTGCCCTAGCTAGCCTAGGACAGACAGTGGTTCAATCTCTTGGTTTCCAATAAGATCCCCCAAGCCAGGACCAATTTTTGATCATATTGCCAGACATAAATTATGAGTGTCACCATGTGTGAACCATAAAATAAAAAAAAGGAAAAGAAAAATAAACATGAAAGAAATTGCTCCTGCCATGGGGGACCATATGAGATGCCAGAAATCTAATCAAGGTATTTCCTAGGTTACTGCATGCCAGGCAATCACCCTACAGATTTGCCAACACTCCATTCCAAAGAATACTATTTTTATTGGAACCATTTGCTTTCAGATTTACATTTATATATTCAAAAACCTGTTTTCATATACAATTAAAAGAGTCAAAAACACAAGTTCTTGTTCTGCTCTAAATTTAGAGTCTAAAAAGATAGAGTACAAATATATGATGAAGCAAAGTCAGATACTTGATACCAAATAAGATTCAGACATATTTAATAAATATATATCACTTAACATTTATTTTAAAATGCAAATTATAATTCAATAGCTATATGATTTTATGTAATAATTTATTAGATGAAATGCACTTTTAATTCCCAATGAAAAGAGGTAAGTGTGATGATTTTTCATGATTTTACATAATAAAATTTGCTTTTATTTTAGAACGCTTTAAGGAATCTGAAAAATTGTTGATCTATATTAAAAATAAAGAATACATAAAATATGTTAGTAAAAGTAAAATTAATGGAGTATTTAGATACTGCTTGCATTAATCTTGAGGGAATCTCTCAATCACTACTCAGAAGTTTTTGAAGGAATCTCGATATCTCTACACAGAAAGGTTGAACTAGACAGCATTCCCACCGGCAGTGGATAAGAGTTTCTCTCTCTCTGCATCCCCACAACACTGCTTGTTCTCATTCTTTGTGAGGTGTGCCAATCTGAGGTGTGAGGTAGTACCTCATAGTTGTTTTGTTTTGCATCTCTCTGATGATTAGTGATGTGGAGCATTTTTTCATGTACTTTTTAGCCATTTGTATTTCTTCTTTATTAAAGTGTCCATTTCCTCTCCCCATTTTTTGATGGGATTAGATGTTTTTTTCTTGTAAAGTTCTGTCAGTGCCTTGTATATTTTTGGAGATTAGCCTCTTATCTCATGGAGGTTGTGGGAAAAGTTTTTCCTACTAAGTGTGTAACTTTTATTCTGGGCACTATTTCCTTTGAGATGCAGAAGCTTCTCAGCTTAATGTATTCCCATCTGTTAATTTCTGCTTTCACTTGTTTGTAGAGTGCAGTTTTCTCCTTGAAGATGACTTTAGTCTAAATGTCATGGAGTATTTTACCTAAATGTTGCTCTATATACCTTATAGTATCAGGTCTGATATCGAGGTCTTTAATCAATTTAGATTTTACCTTCATACATGATGTTAGCAGGGGATCTAAGTTCAATTATTTGCAAGTGGCTAGCCAGTTGTGCCAACACTACTTGTTGAAGTGGCTTTCTTTGCTCCATTTAGAATTATTTGCTCGCTTATCAAAAATAAGGTGATTGTATGTCTCGGGAACATTCTCTGAGTATTTATGCCTATTCCACTGATATGAGGGTCTGTCTTTATTCCAATGCCATGCTGTTTTGATAACTATTGCTTTGAAATACAGTATAAAGTTAGGCAAAGTAATTCATCCCATACTCTTTTTCCCAATGATTGCTTTAGCTATTCTATGGTGTTTATTATTCCAAATGAATTTCAAAAGTGTGTGATCCACTTCTTCGAAATGTTATGGGTATCTTTACAGGGACAGCATTAAATCTGTAGAAAGCATTGAGAAATATTGCCATTTTAATTATGTTAATCCTGGAAATCTATGAGCAGGGTATGTGTTTCCATTCCATGTGTCCTCTCTTATTTCTTGGAGCAGAGTTTTAGAGTTTTCTTTGTATAGGTCCTTCACATCTGTAGTCAAAATGACTCAAAGATATTTGAGTTTGTGTGGCACTAATGTGAATGTGGTTGTTTTCTTAGTATCCATTTCTTCCCTATGATTATTGGTGTATAGAAAGGCCATTGATTTCTGTGTGTTAATTTTGTAGCCTGCCACGTTGCCATGAGTCCATTGTATCTAGAATGTTTTTGGTAGAGTTTTTAGGGTTTTCTAAGTAGAGTATCATGTTATTTGCAAAGAGTGAGAGCTTGACTTCTTCCTTTCCTATCTTGATTTCCTTGATTCATATTTCTTGCCTAGTCGCTATAGGAAGTACTTCCAGTGCTATGTTGAATTGGAGTAGTGAGAGAGGACAGCCTTGTCTTGTGCCAGAATTTAGAAGGAGTGCTTTTAGATTTTCTACATTGAGGATAATATTTGCCACTGGCTTGTGGTAGATGGCCTTAACTATATTGAGAAATGTTCCTTTCATTCCCAACTTGCTGAGAGTTTTTATCAAGTATGGGAGTTAAACCTTATCAAATGCTTTCCTTGCGTCTATTGAAATGATCACGTCATTTTTATTTTTCTTGTTGTTGATGTTGTGTATTATGTTGATAGATTTACGGATGTTAAACCATAATTGCATTCCTGGGATGAAACCTACTTGATCATAATGAATAATCTTCTTGATGATATATTGAATTCTATTTGCCAGGATTTTATTGAGGATCTTTGCATCAGTGTTCATCAGGGATATTGAACTGTAATTTTTTTTGGTAGCATCTCTGTCTGGTTTAGGTATCAAGGTGATTTTGGCTTCATAAATAGTATTTGGAAGCTATCACATTTTTTTGATTTCATGAAAGACTCTTGCCAGGATTGGCAGTAGTTCCTCTTGAAAGGTTTGAAATAATTCAATAGTGAATCCATCTGGTCCTGGACTTTTGTTTTTGGGCAGACATTTGATTACCGTTTTACACTACTCAATAGTGATGAGTGTGTTTAGATATTCTACATCCTCTTTATTCAACCATGAAATGTTATAGATCAAGAATTTATGCATTTCTTCCAGGTTCTCAATTTTATAGGTATAGACTTTCTCAAAATAGTTTCTATTTACCCTTTAAATCTCTGCAATATCGGTAGAGATCTCCCCCTTTCCATTTCTAATACGAGTTATCAAGTTTCTCTTTTTATTTCTTTGTGAGTTTTGCCAATGGTCTATCAACCTATTTTATTGTTTCAAAGAACTATCTTCTGATTTCGTTGATCTTTCCGGTTGTTTTGTGGTTTTCCATCTCATTCATTTGTGCTCTCAGGTTTGTCATTTCCTTCTGTGTTCCTATTTTTGGTTCTTTTGTTGAGCACTTTCTAATTCCATGAGCTGTGTCCTTAAGCTATTTAGGTATTCCCCTTCTTCTTTCTTGATGTGTGCTTCTTAAGCTATACATTTTCCTCTCAGTACTGCTTTTGTTATGTCCCATAGGTTCTGATACTTTGTGTCTTTATTGTCATTTGTTTCCAAGATGTTTTGATTTCCTCTTTGATTTTTGTCTCCGACCTACTGGTTATTCAGTATTAAGCTGTTTAACTTCCAGGTTTTAAAGTTTTTCTTCTGTGTCCCTTCGTAGTTCACATATAATTTCAGAACCTTGTGGTCAGTGAAGGTATCCTGCAAAATTTCTCTTTTTAATATTATGGAGGTATGTTTTATGTGCCAGCATGTAGTCTATCCTGGAGAATGTCCTCATATAAATTGGATAAGTATATGTATCCAGGTTTCAGAGGATGGAGTGTCCTATAGATAACTACTAGGCCTATTTTTTCCATTTATCTTTCCAGGTCTAGAATATTCTCTTTGGGTTTCAGTCTTGTTGACCTATACAAGTGTTGGCAAAGCTGTATTGATCTCTCCCACAATTATTGTGTTGCTATTGATATTCTTTTTCAAATTTGTCAACAAGTATATTAAATATTTTGCTGGCCCCTCATTACATGCATATATGTTTAGGAGAGTGATTTCTTCCATTTGTACATATCCTTTTTTCAATACAAAGTGTCCATCTTTGTCTCTTACAACTTCTGGGTATAAAGTTTTTATCATCTTATATTAGTATGGCCACTCCAGATTTTTATGGGTGTTTTTGCTTGGATGATTTTCCTCAATCCTTTTATATTGAGTATATGTTTGTTCTGACTATTCAGGTGTGTTTCTTGTAGGCATCAGAAAGTTGTATTGAGTTTTTGATCCATTTCTCTATTCTGTGTCTCTTAATTGGTGCATTCTGTCTATTGACATTGAGAGAAAAAATTTTCAATGGATTTAGTGCCATCTTTTTTCAAAACTTGGTGTGTCAGTTGGACAGTCTTGTCTTAAAGTAGATCTTTCCATTTTTTTTTAAGGCTGGGTTTGTGTCTGTAAAGTTTCTGAGCTGTTCTTTATCTGTGAAGACATGTATTCTTCATTCAAACCTGAAAGTGAGTTTTGTGGATGCAGTATTCTAGGCGAAGCATTTATTTCATTGAATTTTGTCACTATGTACCTCCATTGCCTTCTGGCTTTGAGTATTTCTTGTGACAGATCTGCTGTAAATCTAAAAGATGCTCCCTTGAATGTAATTTCCCTTTCTGATCTTGCTGCTTTCCAAATTCTGTCTCTATCTTTGGAATTCATCATTGTGACTAGGATGTGTCTTGGGGTTTTTTTTTCTGGGTTCTCTGTTAGTTAACTGTACTCTTTGGGCATGCAGGATTTGATCTCATGGATTCTTTAGCTCTGATAGTTTCTCTATAATGATTTTCTTGACTATTGATTCTTCCGGAAGATTTCTTCCTGGGTCTCTGGGACTCCAATTATGCTTAACTTGTTTCTGTTGAGCTTACAAAAGAATTTTATTTTCATCAGTTCACATTCTTTGAATAATATTTCCATTGTCTGATCATTTTCTTTAAGTATGTTATCCAATCTCTTCTGCTGTATGGCATTGTTATGCATTGCATCTTCCAGCTCAGTAATTCAATCCTCAGCTTCTGTTACCCTGATGGAGAGGCTATCCATTTTGTCATTCAATTTGTCTACTGAGTTTTCAGACCTGTTATTTCAGTTTGGAGTTCTCTGATTTCTGTCTTCATATTTTCTTGGTTCTTATTAGTAATCTGTTTAATTCGATCTTTGCTTTTTTTGAGTTCATGAACATCTTCCATATTTCTTCTCTACACTCCATATCTGAGAGCCTGATTAGTTGGTTGGCCATTTTCTGGTCATCAGAGTTGCCACATTCATTCTCTATACCTGGTGCTGGCCTGCCTTGTCCCCATTGTCACACTTTTCTTTACACACACACACACAAACACACACACACCTCTTTTTTCAAGATTATCCAAGACAAAAGTTCTGAAAACTGGGGTGGCAGCTACAAAATATATTTCAAAGGGGAAGAGCAAATGGAATGGAAGCCAATCAGAGCAGTGAAAGGCAGAGAAGGAAACATTCATCTCTACTCTAGTTTGATATAAAAGCCATCCTTTATCTCAAATAGATGTATAGACAAGTAGGTCAATAGAAAGACGAGGTCTGTGAGACCGCATTTCCCACTCCCATACTGACATTAGAAAGTCTCCGTATTTACTCTGTACTTCCCAGAGGGTAGTGGAATTTATGAAAGAAATATTTCAATCCAAGCCCTAAACTCCTAGGTAACAGTTACCAAACATGATTCACTTTTTTCTGTTGAGATGAGAACTGTTAATATTTAATTTTTTTAATTTTATTTAAACACATTGATTACATTCATGATTGTGTTTGTGTGTCAGTCATGTAAAGAACACCACCCATCACCACTGCAACACTCCCATCACCAATGTCCCAAATCTCCCTCCTCCCCACCTGACCCCCGCCTGTACTCTAAACAGGCTTTCCATTTCCCTCATAAATTCTCATTATTAAGACAGTTCAAAATGTAGTTATTTCTCTAACAAACCTCATCACTCTTTGTGGTGAGCTTCCTGAGGTGAGCTGGAACTTCCAGCTCTTTTCTCTTTTATGTATGAAAATTATTATTGCAAGAATGTCTTTCATTTTTCTTAAAACCCATAGATGAGTGAGACCATTCTGCATTTTTCTCTCTCTCTCTGACTTATTTCACTCAGCATAATAGATTCCGTGTACATCCATGTATAGGAAAATTTCATGACTTCATCTCTTTTGACAGCTGCATAATATTCCATTGTGTATATATACCACAGTTTCTTTAGCCATTCATCTGTTGAAGGGCATCTTGGTTGTTTCCAGAGTCTTGCTATGGTAAATAGTGCTGCAAAGAATATAGGTGTAAGGAAGGGGTTTTTGTATTGTATTTTTGTGTTCCTAGGGTATATTCCTAGGAGTGGTATAGCTGGATCGTATGGGAGCTCAATTTCCAGTTTTTGGAGGAATCTCCATATCGCTTTCCATAAAGGTTGAACTAGACAGAATTCCCACCAGCAGTGGATAAGAGTTCCTTTCTCTCCACATCCCCACCAACACTGCTTATACTCATTCTTTGTGATGTGTGGCATTCTTTGTGGTGTGAAGTGGTATCTCATCATTGTTTTGATTTTCATCTCCCTGATGATTAGTGATGTGGAGCATTTTTTCATATGTCTTTTGGTCATTTGTATTTCTTCTTTGTCAATATGTCTGTTCATTTCTTCTCCCCATTTTTTGATGGGATTAGATGTTTTTTCTTCTAAAGTTCTGTCAGTGACTTGCATATTTTGGAGATTAGTTCCTTATCTGATGGGTATTGGGTGAATAGTTTCTTCCACTCAGTGGGTGCCTCTTGTATCCTGGGCACTATTTCCTTTGAGGTGCAGAAGCTTCTAAGCTTAATATATTCCCATCTGTTAATCTCTGTTTTCACTTGCTTGGAGAGTGCAGTTTCCTCCTTGAATATTCCTGTAGTCTCAATGTCCTGGAGTATTTTGCCTATGTGTTGTTCTATATATCTTATGGTTTTGGGTCTGATATCGAGGTCTTTAATCCACTTGGATTTTATCTTCGTACATGATGTTAGCTGGGAGTCTATGTTCAATTTTTTGCAAGTGGCTATCCAGTTGTGCCAACACCACTTGTTGAAGAGGCTTTCCCTGCACCATTTAGGATTTCCTGCTCCTTTAACAAAAATTAGGTGATTGTATGTCTGGGGAACATTTTCTGAGTATTCAACCTATTCCACTGATCTGAGGGCCTGTCCTTATTCCAATACCTTGCTATTTTGATAACTATTCCTTTGTAGTAAAGTTTAAAGTTGGGGAAAGTAATTCCTCCATGTTCTTTTTCCCATTGATTGCTTCAGCTATTCTAGGGTGTTTGTTGTTCCAAATGAATTTCAAAACTGCCTGATCCACTTCTTTGAAGAATAACATGTGTATCTTTAGAGGTATCACATTAAATCTGTATATGCCTTGGGGAGTATTGCCATTTTGATGATGTTAATCCTGCCAATCCATGAGCAGGGTATGTGTTTCCATTTCCTCGTGTCCTCTCTTATTTCTTGGAGCAGAGTTTTATAGTTTTCTTTGTATAGGTCCTTCACATTTTTAGTCAAGTTGATTCCAAGATATTTGAGTTTGTGTGGCATTATTTTGAATGGGGTTGCTTTCTTAATGTCCGTTTCTTCCTTATTACTATTGGTGTATAGAAAGGCCATTGATTTTTGTATGTTAATTTTGTAGCCTACCAACTTGCTATATGAGTCTATTGTTTCTAGAAGCTTTTTGGTAGAGTCTTTAGGGTTTTCTAAGTAAAGTATCATGTTATCTGCAAACAGTGTGAGCTTGACTTCTTCCTTTCCTATCTGGATTACCTCGATACCTTTTCCTTGCCTAATCGCTATAGCGAGTACATTTATTGCTATGTTGAATAGGAGTGCTGAGAGAGGACAGCCTTGTCTTGTGCCAGAATTTAGAGGAAAGGATTTTAGCTTCTCTCCATTGAGGAAAATATTTGCTACTGGCTTGTGCTAGATGGCCTTAACTATATTGAGAAAGGTTCCTTCCATTCCCATCTTGCTGAGAGTTTTGATCAAGAATGAGTGTTGGACCTTATCAAATGCTTTCTCTGCATCTATTTATATGATCATGTGGTTTTTATTTTTCTTGTTGTTGATTTGTATAATGTTGATAGATTTATTGATGTTAAACCATCCTTGCATTCCTGGGATGAAACCTACTTGATCGTAGTGGATGATCTTCTTAATGAGGCATTGAATCCTATTTGCCAGGATTTTGTTGAGGATTTTTGCATCTGCATTCTTCAGTGATATTGGTCTGTAATTTTTTTTTCGTAGCATCTCTGTCTGGTTTAGGTATCAATGTGATGTTGGCTTCACAAAAGCTATTTGGAAGTGTTTCTGATTGTTCAATTTCATGAAAGAGTCTTTCCAGTATTGGTAGTTGTTCCTCTTGGAAAGTTTGAAAGAATTCATTAGTGAATCCATCTGGGCCTGGGCTTTTATTTTGGGACAGACATTTGATTACCATTTTAATTTCATCAAATGTGATGGGTGTGTTTAGATATGCTACATCCTCTTCCTTCAAACGTGGAAGATTATTAGAGTCCAAGAATTTATCCATTTCTTCCAGTTTCTCATTTTTAGTGGCATAGAGTTTCTCAAAGTAGTTTCTGATTACCGTTTGAATCTCTGTCATATCAGTAGTGATCTCTCCTTTTTCATTCCTAATACGAGTTATCAAGTTTCTCTCTTTCTCTTTTTTTGTTAGTTTTTCCAATGGTCTATCAATTTTGTTTATTTTTTCAAAGAACGAACTTCTGCTTTCGTTGATCTTTTGGATGTTTTTTTTGTGTTTCCACTTCTTTCATTTCTGCTCTCAGCTTTGTTATTTCCTTCTGTCTTCCTATTTTTGGGTCCTTTTCTTGAGCACTATCTAGTTCTATGAGCTGCGTCATTAAGCTACTCAGGTAAGCTCCATCTTCCTTCCTGATGTGTGCTTGCAAAGCTATAAATTTTTCTCTCAGTACTGCTTTTGCTGTGTCCCATAAGTTCTGATAGTTTGTGTCTTTATTATCAATTTTTTTTCAGGAACCTTTTGATTTGCTCCTTGATTTCATCTCGGACCCACTGGCTATTCAGTATGAGGCTGTTTAACTTCCAGGTGTTAAGGTTTTTCTTCTGAGTCCCTTTGGAATTCACAAATAAATTCAGAGCCTTGTGGTCAGCGACGGTAGTCTGCAAAATTTCTATCCTCTTGATATAATGGAAATATGTTTTGTGTGCCAGCATGTAGTCTATCTTGGAGAATGTCCCATGTACATTGGAGAAGAATGTGTATCCAGGTTTCTGGGAATGGAGTGTCCTATATATATCCACTAGGCCTCTTTCTTCCATTTCTCTTTTCAGGTCTAGTATATTTTTGTTGGGTTTCAGTCTGGTTGACCTATCCAGTGTTGATAAAGCCGTGTTGAGGTCCCCCACAATTATTGTGTTGTTATTGATATTATATTTCAGATTTGTCAACAGTTGTATTAAATATTTTGCTGGCCCCTCATTTGGTGCATATATGTTTAGAAGAGTAATTTCTATCCGCTCTACATACCCCTTGATTAATATAAAATGTCCATCTTTGTCCCTTACAAGCTTCCTGAGTATAAAGTTTGCATTATCTGATATTAGTATGGCCACTCCAGCTTTCTAATGGGTGTTGTTTTCTTGGATAATTTTTCTCCAGCCTTTTATTTTGAGTCTATGTTTGTTCTGACTATTCGGGTGTGTTTCTTGTAGGCACCAGAAGGTTGGATTGAGTTTTTTGATCCATTTAGCCACTCTGTGTCTCTTAACTGGTGCATTTTGTCCATTAACGTTGAGAAAAAGAATTGTCCTGGGCTTTAATGCCATCTTTATATCGAAATTTGGTGTGTCTTTTGGTTAGTCTTGTATTAAATTAGGTCTTTCAGTTTTTCTCTTAAGACTGGTTTTGAGAATGTAAAGTTTCTGAGCTGTTGTTTCTCTGTGAAACCATGTATTCTTCTGTCAAACTGGAAAGTGAGTTTTGCTGGGTACAGTATTCTAGGTGAAGCATTCATTTCATTCAGTCTTGTCACAATATTCTACCACTGCTTTCTGGCCTTGAGTGTTTCTGGTGACACGTCTGCTGTAAATATCAAGGATGCTCGCTTGAATGTAATTTCCCCTTTTGATCTTGCTGTTTTCAGAATTCTGTCTCTATCTGTGGGATTCGTCATTGTGACTAGAATGTGTCTTGGGGTAGTTTTTCTGGGGTCGCTTTTGGTTGGTACTCTTCGAGCATGCAGGATTTGATCACATATATTCTTTAGCTCTGGAAGTTTCTCTTTAATGATGTTCTTGACCATTTATTCTTTCTGGAAATTTTCTTCCTGAGTCTCTGGGACTCCAATGATTCTTAAGTTGTTTCTGTTGATCTTATCATAGACTTCTATTTTCATCTGTTCCCATTCTTTGACTAATTTTTCCATTGTCTGTTCATTTGCTTTAAGTTTTTTTTCCAATCTCTCCTGCTGTATGGAATTGTTATGTATCTCGTCTTCCACAGCACCAAGTCTATTCTCAGCTTCTTATACCCTGTACAAAGCTTATCCATTTTGTCATTCACTTTATTTACTGAGTTTTTCAGGTCTGTTAGTTGACATGTTATTTCAGTTTGGAGTTTTGTGATTTCTGTCTTCATATTTTCCTGGTTCTTATTAGTGTTCTGTTCAACTCGATCCATAGTTTCTTTGAGTTTTTTGAGCATCTTCCATATTGCTAGTCTAAAGTCCTTATCTGAGAGGTTGATTAGTTGGTTGGTCATTATCTGGTCATCAGAATTGTCATCTTCATTCTCTATGTCTGATGCTGGCCTGCATTGTTTCCCCATTGTCACACTTGTGTTGTGGGTTTTTCTACGTGTTGTGGTGGTATACATTGGCTAAATGGTGCAGGCAGAACACTCCTCTGACTCTGCCCTTTCTAGATGGGTCGACTTGCCTCCAGGGGAGTCCTCCATGGATAAAGCCTCACAAAGGATCAAATCTTAGGCTCGAGCATGCAACAGAGAAGAGAGTCTGGAGAGAAATGCTGGGCTTCAGTGTTCCAGCACAGTTCTTAGTGTGATTTTTTCTTCTTGTTGCAATGATGTTCTTTTTTTAGAAAGAGTGCACTGCTGCGTAGCAAAGTGGAGTGGCCATGCTTTGCTGGAGCCTCTTTTCAGCCCACTCCCAAGAGGTTCATGCAACAGGATAGTAGACAAACACACACAGGCAGCACTCACAATTTTTCACAGTCGGGCCCCACTGGGCAGGCGTAGTTTTGTGGATTTTTCCCATTGTCACACTTTTATTGTGTTTTTTTCTATGTGTTGTGGTGGTATTCATTGGCTAAATGATGTACGTTGCCACGCCCCTCTGGCTCCACCCTTTCTGGGCGGGTCAATTCCCCTCCAAGAAATGAAACCCTCCATTAATGAAGCCACACACAGAATCAACTCTTAGGCCCAAGCACGCAGCAGAGAAGACAGATCAGAGAGATATGCTGGGCTTTAGAGATACAGCACAGTTCCTAGTATGATATTTCTTTCTGCATGTTGTGGTGGGGTTCATTCATTAGAAAGAGCACACAGCTGGGAAGCAAAGTGGTGTTATCATGTTCATCTGGAGTTTCTAGGAGAGCAATTTTGCTGGGCTCTTTTTGGCCCAGTCAGGAGAGTTTAAGAAAACAGAACAGTAGAAAAACATGCACAGGTGACACTCACAGTCTCTTGCAGTTGGCAACCACTAGAGCAGGGGCAGATTCTCCAGCCTGATATCACAGAAAGAGGACCTGCCTTTCTGCAATTTACTGCTGATAGCCAATTTTCACTCTAGGACAAAATTTTCCTTGGCTAACCGGCCAAGCCAGAGCAACTCAAGTAAGCAATTTTGCTGAGCCGTATTTGGGCCACTCAGGAGAGCTTCAGGACACATGACAGTAGAAAAAAATGAACAGGTGACACTCACAGTCTCTCCTAAGTTACTTTATTTTATTATTTTATTTTATATTTTCCTGCGGGCTACATCCAGTGTAGTTCAGGAGTTACTCTGGCTCTGTGCTCAAAACTACTTCCGGTGGAGAATAATATGGAATGCCTGTGGAGCAAACCACAGGGTGTCATAGGTGTTCACATGCAATACCAATGCAATAATATTCTTACCAATGTTCCGACCAATGGAAGACTGTGTGTGTATGTTTATTGTGTCTCCGAAGTGGTACTCAGGGGTCACTCCAAGATATACACTGAGAAATTGCTCTTGGTTTCAGTGACCATATAGTACTCTAGTGGATCGAAGCACAGTGCTCTTATGTTACTGCATGCACAGCAAACTCCCTACTGGCTCCACCACTTGAGCCACTGAATTTTTTTTCTTTCTTTGTCCACACATGGGAACGCTCAGCAGTTAAACCTAGCTATTGGCTAAGAAATTACTTCTGGCTTTCGGCCATAGCTGTGGCACAAGCAGTAAGGCATCCGCCTTGCCCACACTACCATAGAAAGAACAGTGGTTCAATCCCCTGGTGTGCAATATGGTCCCTCAAGTCTGGAGAAATTTTTAAGCACAGAGCCAGGAGTAAATTCTGAGTGATACCTTGTATGGCCCATAAACCCAAAAATAAGAAATTGCTCCTGGTTTGGGGGACCATATGCAAAGCCAAGAATTGAAAAAGGTATGTCCTAGATTATTGCTTGTCAGGAAATTGCCCTACAACTTCTCCACTACTCTAGCCTAAAGATTACTACTTTTTATTGGAACAATTAGTTTTCAGAATCACATTCATGTATGCAATAACCAGTTTTCATATACAACTAAAAGAGTCTAAAGCATAAGTTCTTTTTCTGCTCTAAATTTGAGTCTACCAATATAGAGTGCAATGATATGAAGGAGCAAAGTCACATACTTACTACGAATTAAGATTCAGATTTTATATTCAATGAACACTTCTCATGTTGTGATTCCTAATATCACCTAAAATCATGTTACAACTCAAATTATAATTCAATGGGTCTAGAAATTGATGTAATAATTTAGAAAATAGAGGATAGTTTTACTTCTTGCCTGTAAAAAGAGATAAGGATTAAGATTTTATATACTGTATTCATGTTTTATATAATAACATTAGCATCTAATTTAGATTCATTTAGAAATCTGAAATATATTGATTTATATTAAAAATACATAAAATAGGGAGCAGTGTGGCTAGAGTATGGTGCTGAGTGTGTGACCATGATCTAGAGTGTGCAAGGCAAAAGTGTGTGCCCAAATTAGTGCCCCTCCCCTGCCTACAACGTGATCTTATTTGATCTGGTCTAACCCCTATCCTCAGTCCCACCAGGGTCAACAGAAGATGAGATAAACCTCCCTCCTGCTTAGTCCTCCTTTTTGTGCCCTGTGGAATCAGACCTTCTCGGAAGCGGCAGCATCACCTGAGGCCTAGTTAAGTCTCGGCCCAGAGTTGGTTTCCAGGAGTCTAGTTCTAGGATTTGATTAATTGATCAGATAAACGAGGACCAGTGGTTGTCTCCATGGTCGCTGATTTATCAAAGGCGATTGTGATCTGAGCCTGGAATAAAAATATGTAACATTATGATAATAAAATATAAATTAATGGAGTATTTAGGTATTGATTGCATTAATCTTGAGGGAGTCTCCCAAACACTATTAAGAAGGATCTTGGGCTTCAATGACAATCTCAGTCAAGTTTATCTACATTTCATACATTTCAATACAAGAAACTACAGAGGCACCTGTCATGCTTTACCTTGTCCACATTGATAATGTTGAAATGCATTGAGGCCTCATGATGGGGCCAGAGCAGTGGCACAAGCGATAGGCAGTCTGCTTAATAGCACTAAGCAAGGAAGTACCATGGTTCACTCCTCTGACATCCTATATGTTTCCCCAAGTGATGAGCAATTTTTAAGCACAAACCTAGGAATAACACTTGAATGCTAATGGTTGTAGTTCAAAGACCAATAATAATTAAAAAAAAAAAAGAAATAGCTCATGGCAGCTCATGAGAACATATGGGAAGCCATACATGAACTGGAATCCTTCCAGGTTCTGCCCTTTGCAAAGAAAATGCCCTGCTACTGTGTAGCAGGTCAGCCCCTGAAGTGGTTGACTGATGGTGGGATGGAGAATGAGGCCCTTTTCTTCCAGCTCGGAGCATGCCTCTGCCACCCTATCTAGCCCACGGTTCTGAGGTGAAACGGCAGGTAAACAGCTCGCAGACAATCAGGCTCGTGGAAATATTTGCTTTATTCGGATGGACAAAACTGAAGTCCAAAGACTCAGATTCAGTTCCAGCCAGCCAAAAGCCCCAGACTTCCACAGACCCTTGTTTTTATACTCCAGAGTCAGGTACCACCCAATGGTGGGATCAGATACCAACCAATGGTGGAAGCAGAATCAGGTCCTACCCTAGGGTGGGGGCAGAATGCCAGGTCACACCCTAGGGTAGGGCACAATCACCTAATCAGTTTAGGGTGAGCAACATAGTAATCCCCCAAAATATTTACATACACAACAATTCCCCCGTATGTTTTTAGTAAACAAACAATATTGTCTACAATTATTAAAAGAAAAATTAGTCAATAATAAAAGAGCGGCTGTTTGCATAAGCACATCACAGGAAAATGTAAAGAAAAACTTCTAACCTAAGCACAGGGTGTTTAAAACCAGAAACATGTATCAAGGAATCAACTACAAGCTCCTGAGAAGATAAATCTAAGATGTACATAGATCTTTGGAAGAGACACCAGAAAGGTTGTGTAGCAGGCAATAAGAAGCACCTTTTCTTTATTTGTTGTTGTTGTTGTTGTTGGTGGTGGTGGTGGTCGTTTTTGGGTCACACCTGGCAGTGCTCAGGAGTTACTCCTGACTCCCCGTTTCTAGAAAGACTCGCTCCTAGGCAGAATACCGGCAATTTGTACCGAAATTGACCTTCTGCATGAAAGGCCACAACGCCTCACCTTCCATGCTATCTCCTCCAGCTCCGATTTTTCCTTCTAGTTCAGGTAGACCAGAAAGGCCCATCTTTTGAGGGCATTGAACTAGGCCTTTATTTTCGGAAAGAAGAGGCACATACACCCTCTGCACAGTGGGGAGCCACTGCAATGATGATCAATAGGTATCTGAACTTAGTCCAAGTTCTTAATCCTGTCTGAAGTCCCATAAGATGTCTGAAATTGATGTCGACTATTTATAGATGGGAGCTTAAGTCACAAACCAAAACAAAATGTTTAAGGCAGAGACCCTCCCTGTGTAAATAAACAACTTGAGGGCCCATCCAAAATGGATGGAACCTTCTTATAACCTAGTATTTTGCCTATGATGTGCCCCACCGCAAAAAACCCTGAGAACAGACAAAAATATCATTTAGGAAATTATAGACAATAATATCTAACTCACCAACCTAAGTCAAGAAAGCAAAACCTTAATGTAATACAACATCGATTCCTAATATTAAAAACTAAAATAGAAAAACATTAATTACGATAGTCAAAAGAAGTGTAGTACCAAATATAACTTCAAAGGATTACAGTTATAGGAAAAACAACAGATGAAATTTCTACAGAGTTCAATACCAATCTGTAAATATGAGGGGTCTGGAACTCCAAAAAGACCGGCAGAAGACACTTGATGGGTCTGGAAAAGCAGGTTGAAGCCTTGTACAGGAGATAACATCAAGCTGAATGAAGAAGAAAGGCCAGTACAGTCATCCATGTGTTGGGGCATCCCCAAGCGTTACATCATTACATCATAAGTTGGTTGGGCTTCTGTATTTCCTTTGGGATCGGTGCAATCTTGGGGTAGCCATTGTAGAAACGGTCAACAATAGCATTGTGTATGTGGATGGAAAACCAGAAATTCAGATAGCACAGTTTAACTGGGATCCAGAGACTGTGGGTCTTGTCCATGGATCTTTTCTCTGGGGTTACATTGTGACACAAATTCCATGTGGCTTTATTTCCAACAAGTTTGCAGCATATATGGTGTAAAACTCCAACAGTCATGGATTTCTTCTTCCAGCCGAGATCAGGAAGCTTGTAGTTGTGGGTGAAGGAGATGGGTTGCACATGTGAAATCCTGAAAATTAAAATGTTAAGGACTAGAAAGAGAGAAGGAACGATAAGGAAGACTAATTTGGGGAAGATAAAGTTAGGAAAAAGGAAACTATATACAAAATATGCAGAACAGACAGACACTAAACAAGACATACACACACAGACTTCACAAAAAATATGGCCATAACACTCACTCATACTAAAAATATTTGTTGGAAAGGATCCAAAATAGAGCAAAAGAAAAGAGAATTCAGCTGAATCAACTAAAAGCTCCTTAAAATGTAATAGCCGGCAATTGTTTAGATAAATCATTTCAAATTCACAAAAAAAAAAAAAATTTTTATGGTTTTGCTTAGCAGATCTGAAAGAGAATTTCATGCGTAATACAAACATGGACACCTCTACTATACGTGTATATCAGTATATATACAAAGTTATTGTATAACAGTAACTTATGATAATCAATATAGGCAAGAAGCACTGTGAAGAAAGTCCACCTAAAATTATCATTATGTCAGAGTCCTTAAAACCTAAATTGAGGAAAATAAAGCAATGATGTTAAAATAAAAAGAGTGAAAGTCGTTAAATGAGTTATACTAGAAAGAAAAACAACATTAATATGATGAGAATTTCTCTTTAGGTGAACCTTGACTAATTAATTTGTAATAATTTCATGATTAACCAGACATAGAGCAATAATGAAATTAAGACATAAATCCAACCTACAAGGAAACACATCGGGATTCATGATTTTCAATCTATATTCATTGATCATGCCTGTGGGAAAGAATCCTAGAGCATTATAGCAACTGATAAGGAAGTGAAATGATTATCTGGTGTTCATTGTAGATCTTTAAGAAGTATAAAACAGGATGTATGCTGCTGTGGATTTCACCAATGTATTAGGGACTTTTTTGATCTTTCTTGTCATCAAAATTGATCCAGTGTTGTTTTGCAGCAATTTTACAGTATGAAGTACAGTGTCCATAGTGAACTTTACCATAATGTTTGACACTGATGATAAGTTGTATTTCTTAATCCTTGCTTTTATTCTCTGAAAGTGAATTCCTCTAAATTGAGGTCTTCTAAAGGAAAATCTACATAAGTATGCAATTTTTTTATTTGTTTGCCATCAAAAGCAAAACATTTCAAGTGTATTATAAGTACTGGTGGCAGTTTCCATAATACGTTTTCTTTGAAAAATCCCTTTTATTTTTTGCAAACTGTTTGCACAGAACTTTGTTGTCATTTCTTAATTCTTCTTCTTAAAAAATTCAGAGAGGCATTCCTGTAATGTACAATTTATCTGTAGATGTAACAGCCAAAGACAAATGAACAAATGTCTCATAAACTCAGACCTTTTTGGTGGCAAGTGAGACACTGGAGTATAGATTTGAATTGTCCTTGAAAGAGATCATAAATAATAGATTTATGAGCCTTTTGTGTTCTGGACTAAATTGTTCATAATTTTCATTTCCCATGAGATGTGTAGTTTGTCTGTCATTAGATTTACAGTAAGCAAGTCCTGATGTAATCCCTCTATTAGGAACATCAGTAGTTCGTGAGGATCCTGCTGATTGTGTCAGCAAACTGGTCATTAAGTAAACCTATTGTTACTTTGGAAGCTTTCAGGGTTAATATAACTATGAAATCCCCATTTCCCATGGTTTTGATGAGCGGACCAAATTCTTCGGCTAATTTACCTTCATGCCCCATCGGATTTTTCCTTGTTAATATCCTTTTTATAATGATCTTTATAAAAATACTGAGTTAAGTCTGAAATATTATACAAGCATTGCCAATATTGAGTTCATGTAGCAAGAGTTTCCTATATTTTGGAGCCCAGTTAAGACAGGTTCCTGGTCTTTCCTTTTGCATCCTCGGAGTGTAAGGGTTTATCACTACCATCAGTCTCACTCATTTGTATGGTGGTGTGACAGCTAAATCGTTCCCTGCCCCAGAGACCTCAGTAATATTACTGCTGTTAGTGTCTGAAGTATCTGTTTTTTTCTCGAAGGGGAGTTTGTAGTCTGAAACCTGATCATTTGTGCTAGCCCTATTTTCTAACAAGACGTAATGGAACCCCAAATTTCTTGGGAGGGTCATCATTTATAGAAACATAGGCATAACCCCTTCCTCTTAGGAGAAGATAGCCAGCTATCCATTTTTCATCCTCCTTGATCCAAATAGGTTTATGGGTTGTTTCTTGTCTCTGAATATCTTCTTTAAAATGTCTTCCACTGCAGTGTAACTTTCCCCTGGGGTAAGTTAAAGTAATTTAGTGTGATATGAGTCAAAGATAGCAAATCCCGTTGGTGGTAAACCTCTTTTTCTATTTTTTTGCAATTGAGTTTTTAAGGTTCTGTGAGTCCTTTCTACAATGCCTGTCCCCTACAATTGTAAGGAATTCCTGCTGAGATGTCTTATCTGCCATTCCTTACAAAAAAATCAAAAGTTTTGCCTAACATAGGCTGACCCATTATCAGTTTTTATAGAATATGGAATACCCATCACAGAGAAACATTGTAAAAAGGAAACTACAAGCAGCCTTAGATTTTTGAGAAGACATGGAATTGCCCACATAAACCGAGAATAAGTGTCCACCACAACATGAAGATAAGGTTTCCTGGAAATAAATCTGTTTGAGTTATATCCATTTGCCAAAGTTTGTTAGACTGTAAGCCTCTTGGGTTTGCTCCTGCTATGTTAGTCTTTTTTGTTAACGGTGCACATACGTTGCAGTTTTCTACAATTTCTCTAGCTTGCCTCCATGGAATTTGGTAATTCACATGTAAACGGCGAGCTTTGTGTAGTAGGGATGAATGTTCCCTCTACAGGTGATTTAAATATAGGCATTGCTAGCAAGTCAGCAGTTTTATTTTCCTTGAGCCATAGGTTCTGGAAGACCTGAGTGGGCTCTAATATGCCGTGATGAAGATGGGCTCAGTTCTTTTTTGAAGAAGCTGCTGTTTTTGTTTAAGTAAGTCCGGTATGATCGGGTTATTAGCATTAAGGGATGCAGTGGCCTATCACATGACCATAAATTTACCACATACAAAGAATCAGAAACTATATTCATGGCTTCAGATACATTTTCTAATAGGTAAATTAAACGTTGCTAATTCAACCTTTCTGTGCAGATTTATATTTGGGTATCTATGGTCATATTAATGTTGTCTCCAGTTATTCCTCCTTTTCCATTTTGGGATCCATCATGTAAAAAACCTTGGCCATTGGGAATAGGGGAATCCCGAACATTGAAGAAATAACAAACTGAGTTTTCTTTAAAAGAGTCCCAAATTTTTCTTGCTGGATAATGGGAGGATATTTCTCCTGTGAAATTCTGAGAGGGCCCTTTGTAGAGAATCATTAATTGGCAATATTGAACTCAATTTCCTTTTTGGTACTGGCAAAACTATTATATCTGGGTCAAAACCTAGTAAAGATATAGATCTGAGTCCTTGCCTTGATAGTAATCTCTGAAATCAGTTGCAAGTAGGGAAAATCTGAGCGAGGTTGTTTGTTATGTAATACACCCATTTCAAAGGTCCTGACTGTTGCATCAAGGCCCCCTGTGGGGTTTCTATAGTAGGGAAGATTAACAGTAATACCTTTTTCTCCTGGGATGAATCTTGAGAGAAACGATTTTTGTAATCTGCTCAAGAAGATGTCCAATTCAATTTTTGCAGCTGTTGTTAAATTTCTCGGGTTATCTAAAGCAGGGTCACCCTCCAACGTTTTAAACAGATTAGATAAATCTGCACTTGGGATTCCTAGTGCAGGGCGAAGCCAATTTACGTCACCTAAAAGTCTCTGAAAATCATTAAGCTTTCTGAGGGTTTTCTTTTTTGATAGAAAATTTTTTGTGACGTAAGTGTTCGGTCCAAAATAAAACCCAAATATTTGATACAGTGGCATTATCTGTATTTTTTTCTAAAGCTATTTTCAGTCCTGATGTTTGTAAACAGTCCCAGTAACATAAGAGTATAATTCCTGTAAATCTGTTTCATTGTTCATTGTGAGCAAGATATCATCTGTATAATGAAATATCATGGCTTGAGGAAATTTTTCATGAGCAGGCTCAAACCTTATCTACAAAAAACTGACCACATTGGTTGGGGAATTCAGCATGCCTTGGGGGAGAACAGGTCCATTGGAAACGTCTGCAGGGATGGGTTATTATAGAGAGAAGGAACTGAGAATGCAAAACGTTTTTTATCATCTGGGTGGATAGGAATATGGTAGAAGCAGTCTTTCCAGATCAATTATAATTAGTGGCCATTTCCTTTGGAATAACTACAGGTGATGGTAACCAGTATGCAATTTGCCCATAGGTATCATGGATAAATTTATAGCTCTAAGATCCATCAAAATTCCTCCATTTAACCAGATTTTCTTTTTTTATAGTGAATATAGGTGAATTCCATTGAGAAAAAGGTGGTTCAATATGTCCCTAGAAACTTAGCTGTTCCTCCACTATTCCTGTCAGCACCTTTAATTTATTATTTTTAAGGGGCCACTGACCTGTCCAAATTGGTTCATCAGATTTCCATTTTATTTTTATTGGTACTGGTGTTTTTACGGTAGTGGCCCCCACTAAAAATTTTTGGTTTTTAAATCAAAAGAAGGTTCGGAGCTCTTCTGGAGCTATATGGGATGTGGAATTCTGCTTTCACTGTTTGTGTAGGTCACGGCCCCACAGGGATGGTGAAAATGGGCGCACGTGAGGTCTGATTATTGCTTTTTGATTTTCTGGGCCGTAAAATAGCATAGTCCTCGTACTCAACAGACAGGAACTCAGGCCTCCTATTTCTTCTAGGGAATACGGGATTTCCATGATGAGGCCAATTTTCTGGCCATTCTTTATCAGAAATACGGGTAACCTGAGCACCCGTATCTATCATTCCATCCAAAGGGTTTGCCTTCCAAGTGAAGGTTGATCATTGGGTGTTCATCTTTACATTTAGTAACCAGAGCCACGATTGGGTTTTGAGCAGCACCCGGATCTGTGCTTCCAAAACCTCCAATTCTAGTCTTATCTGAAGTCCCAAATTTGACATAAGGCACTATTACTATCTGGGCAATCGTTTCTCCTTTTTTAAAGGTCCATGTAACTGGTACAGTAATAACTACAATGATTTCTCCCATAGAATCTGAGTCAATGACACCAGTGATTAATGATATACCCTTTATGTAGAGGGAACTTCTGCCAAGAATCAAACCCATAGTATCCTGGGGTGGCGGGCCTACAATGCCAGTTTTCTAACATGTAAGGGGCATGCTTCTGGGTAAATTGTAACGTCCTCTGGGCATAATATGTCTAATCCGGCACTCCCTGAAGTAGAGTGGATTAATTCCCTTATCGTGATGAATTTTCTTGGGCTGGGCTTGGTAGGATTATTGTCTGTGAACTTTGCCCCCTGATTTGGAAGGGCCTGGGGGGAGGCCCTGTGGGCGTTTCCCTGCATCTTGTATGTGTGTTCTTGAGGAGCTGAATTTATAAGGAGACGACAATTTCTTTTAGATAATGTCCCCTGTTTTCCACAATGGTAGCAGGCAATTTGCCTCCCTGGGGACTGTGTTGAAACCTCTACTTAGGTTATTATTAATGAGGTTCGGATCTGCTATCTTTCGCCCCAAGTGGCGGCCCCTTTTGCATTTTGGGCAAAGACCTGGTTTCCGGAAAGTGTTCTGTCCCCTAGGGGAGTAAGGCATTGTTTCCCTTGGTGTAACTGGGAAGGTTTGTACCTGAGTCTGAGTGGGGTGGGGGTTGGGGTTCCACCATAGACATTCCGGCAGCATAAAGGTAATCATTCACATCTGACTTTACATTTAATGTATTCCAATACTAATCTACCAGGCTGAATTGCATTATGATAGGCCAAAAGATTTTACTAGGAAGTTTCTCATCTCCTCATCTTCCACGTGTAACTTCAGAGCATCTTTAATCTTACCTACAAACTCTGCAAATGACTCATAAGGGCCTTGGGTAATTATTAAAAGTTTCCTCTACAATGCTGTTAGCATCAATTTTTTCCCTGATGACAATGCAATCTCCCTAATTAAATTTAAAGATTTCCTTAGGTAAAGCTGCTTGTGTCTGAATATTTGCAAATTGATTTTCTGCCATCAATAATTCATACGATAGAGTAACACCTGCCACTTGCTTTTTCATACCATCTGGGCTATATAATTAACTTTTACGCCTTCTGAATAGTACATTTCCTATTCAGTTCACTGTTTAGACGAAAAGCATATTTCAGCGATTCTTTTAAAATCATACAAAGTCCAAGATGAGTTATGACTCCAAAGTCTTAAAACTCCACACTGTATGGCGATTTTGGCCCATGTTCTTTACATGCTCTTTTAAACCGATCTAATTCTTCCATCTGATAGGGTACATAGTTAGAAACATTTACCCCGTCTATAGGGGATAAGGCCTGATTAGCAAAAATTACTCTGAACTAGAGCTCTGAGACCGAGCATGTGGTTCATCGTTTGAATCTGCTCTGCTCTGCGATTCAATTTTGTGACTAGAAGAAGGCCTCCCTCGTGGAGTTAGCACTGGAGGTTGATCATTATCTGAGTCACTACTGTCAAGCAATTCACTAGAATCAGGCTTAACATTCTGAGTTGTTTTTCTTTCAGCAAAAATTTCTATATTGTTGATGGTGGGGCTGGATTCGTCAGCCCGCATCTTGGTCTGAGTTTTCGTCAGATAGATTTCCTTATTATCTATACTGGTTTTAGCCTCACCATTTCTACACTTTCTATTTCCTAAATACCAGCAAATAACTATGCTCATAACAATAACGTTAGTCAACACAGAAATTCCACAAACTATGATGGCTAGAGAAACTGCAGTTTTCATTTGAAATATAGACCACAACCATCCAACTGCAGTGATTGTCCTTAGATCAAAACTAATTAGTTTTAAACAAAATGGAATGATCCACTTGTATACTAGAGCACCAATGCGTAAGACTAAGGGTGGTAAAATCCACATGACTAACCACAGAAACCATTTGATGGTCAGCATAGGAAATTTCCAATGAAGTATTTCACTTACAGTTATTGAGGGTCCAGGTTCAGGCTGTTCGAGCGCCATTATGTAGCAGGTCAGCCCCTGAAGTGGTTGACTGATGGTGGGATGGAGAATGAGGCCCTTTTCTTCCAGCTCGGAGCACGCGTCTGCCACCCTATCTAGCCCACGGTTCTGAGGTGAAACGGCGGGTAAACAGCTCGCAGACAATCAGGCTCGTGGAAATATTTGCTTTATTCGGATGGACAAAACTGAAGTCCAAAGACTCAGATTCAGTTCCAGCCAGCCAAAAGCCCCAGACTTCCACAGACCCTTGTTTTTATACTCCAGAGTCAGGTACCACCCAATGGTGAGATCAGATACCAACCAATGGTGGAAGCAGAATCAGGTCCTACCCTAGGGTGGGGGCAGAATGCCAGGTCACACCCTAGGGTAGGGCACAATCACCTAATCAGTTTAGGGTGAGCAACATAGTAATCCCCCAAAATATTTACATACACAACACTACTGTACTACCTCTCCAAAATTTGTTCTTAGATTCACATTCACTGCATTCTACAACCAATTTCATATATAACTAAAATAGTCTAAAACATAAGACTGTTCTACTGTAAAATAGGAGTCTACATTGATAGGGTACAAATATATGATGGACGAAAGTAACATATTTACTATAAAATTAGCTTCAGATTTCATATTTAATTAATATTTTATAAGTTGTTGATTATGATAAAATATACAAAATACAAAATATGTTATTAAAATAAATATTAATAAAAAATTTAGATACTGTTTGCTTTAATCTTGAGGTATTCTCCCAATCACTACTCAGAAGTTCCCTTGGCCCCTAGAAAGTGACATTTCACAGTCACGTTTATGTATATTTAAATACAAGAGTGTAAGTAGGTACCTGACTGTCATGCCTTAGCTTGTCCACACTGACCACCATTACAATGCAATGAGGCTTCATGATGTGGCTGGAGCAGTGCCGCAGGTGGTAGGCTATTTTCCTTGCACGTGCAAACCTTGGACAGAATGCTGTTCCATCCCCTGACATCCCATATGGTTCTTAAGCTATGAGCAAATTCCTTCTTATATTTTCCTGGCAACACCCATTTGACGCTCAGTGGTTACTCCTGGCTATGGGCTCAGAAATCACTCCTGGCTTGGGAAATCCTATAGGATGCAGGAGAATCCAAGCTGGTCTATCATAGGCTAGCACTTGCAAGGGAGACACCTTACCTCTAGCACCACTACTCCAGCCCCAAACTTGGGAACAATTTAGAGTGCATAGACAAGAAAAGCACATGAATATCACTGTGTGTGACACAAAAACAAAACAAAACAACAAAAAAAAAAAAGAATAAGAGAAAGAAAACAAGGAAAATAAAAAGAAATTGCACCTTGCAGCTCAGGGGTACATCTGGAATGCCAGTTAAAAAACCAGATCCATTCTAGTTTGGCCATCTACAAGGAAAATGTCCTGCCACTGAGCTAACTATCCAGCCACTCAATTTGATATTTTTAGGACTAATTAATGTTTTGTCTTGATGGGTGTTTTATTTGAGTCAAACCTAGCAATATTCTGGAGTAAGCCTTTATCTGAACACAACTCATGCAATTCAAGAAATTAAACCTGGGGTTTTACCATGCGTAGTATGTACTTTAATGCATAAGGCTATCATGCTATGCCTCTTCTCTTAAATATATTATCAGATTTCATTTTATTTTATTTTATTTTATTTAATATTTTGCTGTGGGGGGTACACTCTCAGATGCTCAGGAGTTTCTCCTGGCTATGTCCTCTCTGAAATCTCTCCTGGCTTGGAGTATGTTATAGGATGCCAGGAGATTGAACCATGTTCTGTTGTTAGTCATAATACAACTTGCACCAACAGTCCTAAAACTGGAAAATTTTTTTCTTTTTTTTTTTTTTCTATTTCTTTTGCTTCTTGGGCCATACCCAGTGACACTCCAGGGTAAATCATGCCTATGTGGTTCGAAATTGCTCCTGGCTTGAAGAATGTTATGAAATGCCCAAGCATCGAACAGTGGTCTGTCATAGCTATTCGTGTGTAACTATATGCAATACCATATGCACCAATGCTCCAGCCCATGAAAAAAAATATTTTTTTGCATTTTTGGCCACACCTAGTGACACTCAGAAGTTACTCTTAGCTATGCACTTAGAAATCACTCCTAGTTTGGGGGACCACTCCAGTGGATTGAAGCACAGTGCATTCTAAGTATGCACATGCAAGGCAAACTCCCTTCTGCACGCTCCACTACTCCAGCCACTGAAAATTTTTTTCTTTTTTTACTTTTTTGTCCACATCTGGTAAGGTTCAACAGTTACTACTGGCTTCTTGCCAGGTCTCTGGCACAAGCAGTAAGGCATCTGCCTTGCCTGTGCTTGCCTAGGATGGACAGTGTCCACTATGGTCCCCCAAGTGAGGAACAATTTTTAAGTGTATAGCCAGGATTTAATTCTGAGCATCACTGTGTATGGCCCATAAACCAAAACAATAAATAAATAAATAAAAAGGAAAGAAATTTCTCCTGGCTTTGGGGACCATATAGAATGCCAGAAATTGAAACAAGTTCTGTCCTAGGTTACTGTGTGCCAGGCAACTACCCTACAGCTTCACCACTGCTCCGACCCAAAGAATACTGTTTTTTTGTTTTGTTTTGTTTTGTTTTGGTTTTGGTTTTGGTTTTGGTTTTGGTTTTTGGGCCACACCCGGTGTTGCTCAGGGGTTACTCCTGGCTGTCTGCTCAGAAACAGCTCCTGGCAGGCATGGGGGACCATATGGGACACCGGGATTCGAACCAACCACCTTTGGTCCTGGATCGGCTGCTTGCAAGGCAAACGCCACTGTGCTATCTCTCCGGGCCCAGAATACTGTTTATTAGAACAATTTTATTTCAGATTCATGTTCATGTATACAAGAACTGTTTTCATATACAATTAAGAGTCTAAAACTTAAGTTCTTGTTCTACTCTAAATTTCGATTCTATAAACAGAGTCCAAATATATGAAGGAACAAAGTCACGTACTTACTACCAAATAAGGAACAAACTTTATATTCAATTAATACATCTCATGGTTTGGTTTCTATATATCACCTAAAATTATGTTACAATTCAAATTATAATTCAATAGGTCTATGATTTGATGTCATAATTTATTAGATAGAAGAAACTTACTTCTTGCTCATAAAGAGAGATAAGTATTAAGATTTTATATGATGTGTGTTTATGATTTTATGTAACAAAAATTACCTTCCATTTTAGAATGCTTTAAGGAATCTAAAAAATTGTTGATTCATATTAAATATGAAGAATACATAAAATATTTGTTGATAAAAGAAAAATTAATGGACGATTTAGATCAGTGATGGCTAACATTTCAAGCCTAGTGCCAAAACTGCCCAATGGCCAGTCTGTCCCTGTTGCCAGCTGAGCTGAAAAGCAGACACCTACATACTTGTCTTTGGTCAATCCACATATCTTAGTTGCTGATCCTTTCCTTGTGCTAGCTGCAAGGCCTTCATGTGCCATCAGTGGCATGCATGTCATAGGTTCGCCATCGAGGATTTAGATACTGCTTCCATTAATCTTGAGGGAATCTCTCAATCACTAGTCAGAAGTTCCATGGACACCACTGACAATTGTTGATCATGTTTATCTACATTTCAATACAAGAAGATAAGGAAGTACTTGCCATGCCTTAGCTTGTCTGCATTGAGCACCCTTTCAATACAATGAGGCCTCAATATTGGGACAGAGTGATGTTACAAGTGTTAGACCTTTTGCTTGAACGAGCTAAACTAGGTACAGACCATAGTTCAGTCCCTCTGGCGTCCCATGTGGTTCCCTAAGTTAAGAGCAATTTCTAAGTGAAGAACTAGAATAACTCCTGAATGTCATCAGTTGTGTCTTAAAACCAAGAAAAATTAAAAAAAGCAAATAAAATTGCTCTGGAAAGAATGGGATAAAATATAGGATGCTGGGTAAAAACCCAGATCCATCCTGGTTCAGTCTTGTGCAAGGAAAATGCCCAGATGCTGTGCTAACTCTCTGGCACCACAATTTGTTATTTTGAAGAGTACTTAATTTTTCATCTTGATGGAGTTTGATGTGAGTCAAACCTAATAATACTCTGTAGTAATCCTTTATCAGAACAGAGCTCCATTTAAGAAATTAAACCTGGAGTTTTACCATGTGAAGCATGTTCTCTAATACATAAAGCTATCATCCTTTCCTCTTCTCTTATAACAGAGTGCATTTTATTTTACTTTACTTTATATTTTACTACGGACTACACCTAGTCTATCTCAGGAGTTACTCTGGCACTGAGCTAAAAATTGCTTCTTGCTTGGAGAATGATATGGAATGTCTGTGGATCAAACCACGGGGTATCATATGTATTCGTGTGCAACTCTACTGCAATACCACTATCACCAATGCTCTAGATCATGGAAGACATTGTGTGTGTGTGTGTGTATGTGTGTGTATGTTTTGCGCCTCAGCAGTGACGCTCAGGGGTCACACTAATCTATGAACTCAGAGATCGCTCCTGGTTTGGGGAATCATATATGACTCCAATAGATCTCAGCACAGCGCATGCCCTAGCACTCCAGCCACTGAAAACTTTTTTTTTGGTTATTTTGTCCACAATTTGTAACCCTCAGGTCTGACTGCTTGCTATGGGCACAGAAATAGCTCCTGGCTTTGGGCGAGAGCTGTGGCAGAAGCAGTAAGGCATCATCTGCCTTGCACATGCTAGCCTTGGACAGAGAGTGCTTCAATTCCCTGGTGTCCAATAAGGTACCCCAAGCCAGAAGAAATATTTGAGCACATAGCCAAGTGTAACTTCTGAGCATCATCGTGTGTGGCCCATAAACCAAAAATCTTGTTACAATTCAAATTATTTTTAGTAGGTCTATAATCGATGTAACAATTTATTAGAGGACACTTTTACTTCCTGCCAAATGAAAAGAGGTAAATATTAACTTTCATAGGATGCCTATTGATAATTTTGCATAATAAAAATTAGCATCTATATAAGAATGCTTAAAGAAATCTGAAAAATTATTGATTTATGATAAAATGTAAACAATACAGGAATATATGTTAATAATATAAATATAAATGGAAAATTTAGATACTGTTTGCATTAATCTTGAGGTATTCTCCTAATCACCTCACAGAAGTTCCATGGGCCCCGAGAAATTGGCATTTTTGGTCATATTTATGTTTATTTAAATACAAGAGGGTAAGGAGGTACCTGTCATGCCTTGGCTTGTCCACATTGACCACCATTTCAAAGCAATGAGGCCTCATGATGGGGTCAGAGCAATGCTGTATGTAATAGGCTGTTTTCATCAAATGTGTAAATATTGGACAGAATTTGGTTCTATCCCCTGGCCTCCCATATGGTTTTCCAAGCCGTGAGCAAATTCTTTCTTTGTTTGTTTTTGTTTTGTTCATTTGGTTTTTGGTGGGCCTCATCCATTTGACACTCAGAAGTTACTCCTGGCTATGTGCTCTATATTGCTCTTGGATCGGGGAGACCATATGGGATGCCAAGAATCAACCTGTTCCTTCCAAGGTTAGAGCTTGCAATGCAGACACTATACCTCTAGCACACCACTCCAGCCTCAAATCATGAGCAATTTCTGAACACATATCAAGGAAAAACTCTGAACATCACTGGATGTGGCACAAAACCCAAATACATACACACACACACACACACACACACACACACACACACACACACACACACACACACACACACCATATTTTCCAGCATGTAAGATGACTTTTGAAACAAAAAAAGTCAACCGATAATCGGGGGTCATCTTATATGCTGAGTATATCCCGAAAAATGTTTCAATATGCCACTAAACGAAAATTGTCTGAATATTGCCACAAAACAATTTTCCAACTGGATCCTGCACCAATCACTGCAAGGTTGCTCGGACCACCTCTCTAACTCAGCCATCCAAGCAGGCTTTTTATGCATGCAAATTAAACAGTGTTCTGTACCCGAATCTAAACTGTAAAAAGCCTGTTCAGATTGGCCAGAATCAGAGAGGACGTCTATCACAGTATAACCTTTGAACCTCTGCTTGTTGTAATTGGCTCCCTGTGGAAGATACAGTTGCAGCACAGGAATGTTCTGTCTGATACAGCAAATATAGGCCTAAACCTATATTTTAACTGTAAAATTAGGGGGTCATATTATACGCTGGAAAATATTTATATTTGTATTTATATGTATATAGAAATTGCACCTTGAACCTCAGGAGTACCTATAGGATGATAGGTAAAAAAAAAATACAGATCCATCCTGGTTCAGCCATCTGCAAGAAAAATGCCCTGCCACTGAGCTAAATATCCCGCCATTCAAGTTGATATTTTTAGACTATTTAATTTTTTGTCTTGATGGGTGTTTTATTTGAGTCAAACCTCGCAATATTCTGGATTAAGCCTTTATAAGAACACGGAGCTCATGCAATTCAAGAAATTAAACCTGGGGTTTTAGCATGTGAATCATGTTCTTTAATGCATGAAGTTATCATCTTGTTCCTCTACAGTAATATGTATATTATTAGATTGAATTTTATTTTATTAAATATTTTGATGGGGGCTATACTCACTGACACTCAGGAGTTACTCCTGGATATGTGCTCTGAAATCTCTCCTGGCTTGGAGAACGTTATCAGATGCCAGGACATTGAACCATGTTCCATCCTAAGTTTGTCAAAATACCACTTGCACCAATACTCCTAAAATTTAAAAAGCTTTTTATTTTTATTTATTTATTTATTTTTGCTTTTTGGGCCATACCCAGTGACACTCAGGGGTAAATCATTGCTATGCACTCAGAAATCACTCCTGGCTTGGAGAACAATATACGATACCGGGGGATTTAGTCACAGTCTGTCATATGTTAGCGAACGCATGCATTGCAAATGCAATGCCGCTTTCACCAACAATCCTGCGCTTGGAAAAAATTTATTTTTTTATCCTCGCTAAGGCCCAAAGCTCGTTCTTGCCTAGGAGTTGCTGCTCCCCAACGGTGCTACAGAACCACAGCAGAAACGGCAACAGCCAGTCGAAATCTTCCTCCTTAAGTGCTTCCGCCCAAGGGTAGTAGATTTTCCTTAACACATTCACGAACTCCTTCCCGCAGGTCATGACTTTACCTGAAGTTGGCGCCAATAGAAGGAAGCCAAGGGCTCTCGCTGAAGAGAAGTGCACTGGCACCTCACCTCACATCCGCCAAAGTGCAGTAAGCCTTCTGCGCAGGCGCCAAACCTAAACCACTCTTTTTTTTTTTTTGCCTTATTATTTATTTATTTTTAATTTATTTATAATTTATTTTAAATAAATTATTTATTTATTTATTTTTATTTTGGGGCCATTCCCAGTGAGGGTTCAGGGGTAAATCATGGCTATACAATTAGAAATTACTCCTGTCATAGTTATTCACCTGCAACAGTATGCAATAACACTTGCACCAATGATCAGGGCCCTGGAAAAACATATTTTTATGTGCATCTAGGGCCACACTGTTGACACTCAGGGTTTATTCCTGGCTATGCACTCAGAAATCGCTCCTGTTTGGGGGACCATATGGGACTCCAGTGGATTGAACAATAGTGCTTCCTAGGTTCTCACATACAAGGCAAACTCCCTACTGCATGGTCCACCACTCCAGCCACTGGAAAAAAATTGTTTTTTGCTTTTCTGTTACCACAGTGTACGGCAACACTGAAGGGTTACACCTGCCTATGTAATGAGAAATTGCTCCTGATTTGTGGCTGGAGCTCTTGTATAAACTGTAAGGAGTCTGCCTTCTTGTGCTGGCCTATGATGGATCATGTTTCGAAGCTATGGCATCCCATATGATCCCCCAAGCCGGAGCGATGTTTGAGCACATAAACAGGAGTAAAGCCTGAATGTCACCGGTGTGGTCCCAAAACTGAGAAAATTAAAAAAAATTGCTCCCAGGGGAACATATGGAATGCTGGGATGCCAGGAAATGAACCCAGGTCCATCTTGTTTCTGCTGTGTCTAAGGAAAATGCGCTGCACTGTGCTAACTCCCCATGCCCTCAAGTTGATATTTTTAAGACTATGTAATTTTTTGTCTTGATGAATGTTTGATGTGAGTCAAACCTAGCAATATTCTGGAGTAATCTTTTATCAGAACACAGAGCTCAAACCAAGAAATTAAACGTGGCATCTTATCATGTGAAGCATATTCTCTAACACATAAAGCTATCATCTTGTTTCTTCTCAAATTTTTATATTATAAGACAAAATTTTAATTAATTTTTTTAATATTTTGCTGGGAACTACACCCTGTTTGGCTCAGGAGTGCGTATGCACTCAGAAATCACTCCTGGCTTGGAGTACAATATGGAATGCCAGTGGATCAAACTATGGTCTGTCAGAGTTTTGTTTTTGCAACTCTAATGCAGTACCAATTGCACAAATGCTAAAGCAGCTGAGAAAAAATTTTTTTGCATTTTTATCACCAATTACTAACACTCAAGTGTTACTCTTGGCTATGCACTCCGAAATTGCTCTTAGCTTGTGGCCAGATAGGTGGTGCAAGTGTTAAGGCATCTGTCTTGCTCATGCAAGCCTAGCAGTTCGATTCCCCAGTGTGCCAAGCCAGGAGCAATTTCTGGACCTATAAGCTGTAGTAACTCCTGAAAGTGAACACATTTGCCCCTCCCCCCCAAAAAACAAAAGAAATTGAAAAATAAAGAAATTACTCATGGCAGGTTTGGACTAACTTATGGGCTACTGGGAAATGAACCCAGTCCAACCAGGTTAACCCGGGTGCAAAGAAAATGCATTGTCACTCTGCTATATCTCCATCTTCTCAACTTAATAATTTAAAGACTATTTAAGTTTTCTTCTTGATGCATGTTTTATTTGAATCAAACCTAGCAATATTCTGAGTAATTCTTTATCAGAACACAGAGCTCCATCCAAGAAATTAAGCCTGGCTTTTACCATGTAAAGCATTTCCTCTCATGCAAAAAGCTATCATTCTGTTCCTCTTCACTGATTTTTATATTATCAGATTAAATTTTATTTTATTTTATTTAATAATTTGCTGGGGGACTATACCAGGTGATGCTCAGGAGTTACTCCTTGCTATGTGCTTAGAAATTGCTCCCAGCTTGGAAAAAAAAATATAGGATGCCAGGGGGATTGAACCACAGTCTATCATAAATTAGGGTTTGCATTGCAAACACAATACTGCCTGCACCAACACTAGTTCACCTGGAAAAAAAAACTTTTTGCTTTTTACTTTTTGGGCCATTCCTAGTGATGCCCAGCTGTAAATCATGGCATTACACTATGAAATTACTCTTGTCTTGGAGAATGTTATAGAATGCCCGTGGATCGAATCATGGTCTATCATAGGTTTTCATGTGCAACCATAATAAATATCACTTGCAACAATGCTCTGGTCTCTGGGGAAAAAATTTTTTTTTGTGTGTTTTCGGCCAAACCAGTGACACTCAGGATTTACTCCTGGCTATGTGCTCAGAAATCACTCCTGGTTTGGAAGACCATATGGGACTACAGTTGATTGAACCATGGTGTGTCCTAGGTTCCCTCATGCAAGACAAACTCCCTAATGCATGGGCCACCACTCCAGCCTCTAAAAACTTTTTGTTTTTGTTTTTTTTGTCAACATCTGGTAATGCTCAGGGGTTACTCTTGAATATGGGCTCAGAAATTGCTCCTGGCTTCTGTCTGGAATTGTGGTGCAAGCAGTAAAACTTCTGCCTTGCCCATGCTAGCCTAGCATGGACAGTGGTTCAATCCCCCAGTGTCCAATATGGTCCCTCAAGCCAAGAGCAATTTTTGAGCACAAACCCAGGTATAAACCCTGAGCGTCACCGTGTGTTGCCAAAAGCCAAAAAAAAAAAATTGCTCCTGACTTGGGGGATGTCCCCATATGAGATGCCAGGAATTGATCCACAATTTGTCCTAGTTTATTTCATACCAGGCATATGCCCTACTGCTTCGCCACCACTCTGGCCCAAGTAATACTACTTTTAGTTTATTTATTTATTACTTTCTTTGGTGAGGAGTCACACCCAGCAGCCCTTAGGGGTTACTCCTCTGTTTATACTCAAAAATTTCTTCTGGCAGGCTTGGAGCACCTTCTGGTATGCCGGGATTCAAACCATGATCCTTCTGCATACAAGGCAAATGCCCTACCTCCATAATATTTCTGGCCACAAGAATACTATTATAATGATACAATTTGTTTTTAGATTCACGTTCACTGTTTTCAAAAATCAGTTATCTTATAAAGCTGAAAGATTGTAAAAGAAAGCTCTTTTTCTGCACTAAAATTTAGATTCTACAAAGATAAAATGCAAATATATGAAGTAGCAGAGTCACATATTTACTATAAAATAAGCTTCATACTTTATACTCAATACTCACATTTTGGTTCCTATATATCACCTAAAAGTCATGTTACTATTCAAATTATAATTCAATAGGTCTATGATTTGATGTAATAATTCATTAAATGGAGGACACTTTTACTTGTTGCTTAATGAAAAGAGATAAGTATTAAGATTTTATATAATGTCTTTTCATGATTTTACATAATAAAAATGAACTTCTATTTTAGGATGCTTTAAGGAATCAGAAAAGTATTGATTTTTATTAAAAATAAAAAAAAGCATTAGGGGCATTGCAGCCTGGTGTGTGGTGATGAGTGTGTGAGCAGAGCATGAACGGGAGTGTGCAACACTAGAGTGTGCGCCCACCCCAGTGCACCTTCCCCTACTACACCTTAATGTTATTTGATAAGGTAGAACACCCATCCATAGATAAGCCAGGGTTGATCATAAATGATAAAAACCTTTCTGCTGTGAAGCCCAATTGCTTGGGCCTTGTGCAGTGAGGCCTTCCTGGAGTCAGCGGCGTAGTTCAGTCCCAGCTTAGAGTTGGTTCTGAGGGGTCCAGTGCTCCAATGTGATGAATTGATCAGATAAACGGGACTTAGAGTTTCACCTGCCGGGTTACTGGTTTATCAAAGACGATTCTGATCTGAGCCTGGAATAAAAAATACATAAAATATATGTTAATAAAAAAATTAATGGAGTATTTGGATACTCCTTACATTAATCTTGAGGGAATCTCCCAACCACTACTCAGAAGGTCCATGGGCCCCATTGAGAATTCTAGGTCGAATTTATCTACATTTCAATGCAAGAAGCTAAAGAGGTACCTGTCATACATTACCTTGTCCATATTGACAACCGTTGCAAGGCAATGAGGCCTCATGAAGGGGCCAGAGCATTGGAGCAAGTGATAGGCAGTCTGCTTGATCGCGCTAACCTAGGTCTTACTATGGTTTATTCCCCCAGGTTTCTAAATGATTCCTCAAGTGATGAACAATTTCTAATCATAGAGCTAGGAATACTGAACGTTACTGGGTGTGGCCCAAAGACAAAGAAAAATTAAAAAAAAAAGAAATTGCACCTGGTAGCTCAGGGGAATATATGGGAAGCTGGAAAACTTGCCTGGATCCTTCCAGGTTCAGCCTTGTGCAAAGGAAATGCCCTGCTACTGTGCTAACTCTCCATCCCCTCGATTTAATATTTTTTTTTTTTTTGGTTTTTGGGCCACACCCTGTGAGGCTCAGGGGTTACTCCTGGCTATGCGCTCAGAAGTTGCTCCTGGCTTCTTGGGGGACCATATGGGACGCCGGGGGATCGAACCGCGGTCCGTCCTAGGTTAGCGCAGGCAAGGCAGGCACCTTACCTCCAGCGCCACCGCCCGGCCCCTCGATTTAATATTTTTAAGACTATATTTTTCAACTTGATTGGTGTTTGATGTGAGTTAAACCTAGCAATACTCTGGAGTAGTACTTTATGAGAACACAGAGTTTCAGGTAATTAAAGAAATTGAGCCTGGGGTTTTACCATGTTAAGCATGTTCTCTAAAAATAAAGCTATCATCCTTTCGCATTGACTAATTTCTATATTATCAGACTGAATTTTATTTTATTTAATATTTTGCTTGAAGCTACATCCTGCTTGAGTTACACCTGGCCGTGCACTAAAAAATTGCTTCTAGTTGGAGCACTCTATGGGATGCCAGTAGATCAAACCAGGGTCTGTCATAGGTTAACTTGTGCAACTCTAATGCAATGCTGCTTCTACTAATGCTCCTACAATAGGAAAGACCTGTTTTTTTTTTTTTTTAGCTTTTTGGGCCACATTCATTGATGCTGAGGTGGAGGTAACACCTGGCTATGCAATCACAACTCAGTGCTGGCTGAGGGAACACATGGATGGCGGAGTATCGAACTGAGGTCCATCCTAGGCTTTCACATGCATGTAAAATGCTCTACATACAGCATGTACAACAGTACTGTCTAGTGGACAATATTTTTTGGACACTCCTGATTATGCTCAGGCATTAATCCTTGCTATGTGCTCAGAAACTACTCCTCCTTTGGGGACTATATGGAATGATAAGTAATCTGTTTAAGTTTAGGACATGCCAGGAAAACACCTTACCGCTTGTACCACTGTTCTGCTTCCTGCATTTTTTTACTGGCAAAATTTGTACTGAGATTCACATTCACTGTATTCTACAACCTATTTTCATATATAACTAAAAGAGTCTAAAATGTAAGATTGTTCTGCTCTAAATTTGGAGTCTACATTGATAGAGAACAAATATATAAAGGACCAAAGGAACATATTTACTATAGAAAAAGCTTCAAATTTTATATTTAATTAACATTTTTTATGTTTTGTACCTATATGTCACCTGAATATCTTGGTACTATTCAAATTTTAGTTAGTAGCTCTATAATTTGATGTAACAATTTATTGGATAGAGGACATCTTTACTTCTTGCCCAATAAAAAGAGATAAGTATTAAGTTTCTATAGGATGCCTGTTCATATATTTACGTAATAAAAATTAGAGTCTATATAAGAATGCTTAAAGGAATCTAAAAAATTGTTGACTTATGATAATATGTAATAAATACAGAAAATATATGTCAATAAAATAAATAATTCTGGAAAATTTGGATACTGCTTGCATTAATCTTGAGGTATTCTCCAAATCATATCAAAGAAGTTCCATGGGCTCAATTGGCATTTCTCGGTCATGTTTATCTATATTTTAATACAAGAGTGTAAGGAGATTCCTGTCATGCCTTAGCTTGTCCACACTGACCACCACTGCAAGTCAATGAGACCTCATGATGGGGCCAGAGCAGTGCTGCAGGTGGTAGGGTGTATTCCTTGCATGTGCAAACCTTGGATAGAAAGCAGTTCCAGACCCTGGCATCCCATATGGTTTCCCAATCCATGAACAACTTTTTTTTTGTTTCTTGGGGCCACACCCATTTGATGCTCAGAGGTTACTTATGGCTATGAGCTGAGAAATCGGTCATGGCTGGGGTGGGACCATATGGGATGCCGAAAATACAACCTGGTCAGTTCTATGCTAGGGTTTGCAGGGCTAATGCTGTACCTCTAGTGCTACCACTCCAGCCCCCGACATGATCATTTTCTGACCCCATTGCCAGGATAAACTCCTGAACAACACCGTGTGTCACAGAAAGAAGAAAGAAAGAAAGAAAGAAGAAAGAAGAAAGAAAGAAAGAAAGAAAGAAAGAAAGAAAGAAAGAAAGAAAGAAAGAAAGAAAGAAAGAAAGAAAGAAAGAAAGAAAGAAAGAAAGAAAGAAAAAGAAAGAAAGAAAGAAAGAAAGAAAGAAAGAAAGAAAGAAAGAAAGAAAGAAAGAAAGAAAGAAAGAAAGAAAGAAAGAAAGGAAGAAAGGAAGAAAGGAAAGAAAGGAGGGAGGGAGGCGGGAGGGAGGGAAGGAAGGAGGGAAGAAAGAGAGAAGAAAGAAAAGAATTGCATCTGGCAGCTCAGGGGTACATATGGGATGCCAGGTAAAAATCCAGATTCATCCAGGTTTGGCCATCTGCAATGAATATGCCCAGTCACTAAGATAAATATCTAGACACTCAATTTGATATTTTTAGTACTTCTGAAGTTTTTTTCTTGATGGGGGTTTTATTTGAGTCAAACCTAGCAATATTTTTGAGTAATCCTTTATGAGAACACAGAGCTCCATACAATTAAAAAAATTAAACCTGGGGATTTACCATGTGAAGCATGTTTTTAATGCATAAAGCTGTCATCCTGTTCCTCGTCTCTAATATATATATTATCAGACTGAATTTTAAATAATTTTATTAAATAATTTTTTGGGGGGTGCTACACTCACTGGCACTCAAGAGTTACTTTTGCTATGCACTCGGAAATTGCTTCTAGCTTGGAGAACGTTATAGGATTACAGGTGATTGAACATGTTCTGTCGTAAGTTTGTCATAATACCACTTACACTAAGAGTCCTAAAACTGGAAAACAATTTTTTTTTTCTTTTTATAACATACCCAGTGACACTTAGGGTAAATCATAGCCAATCACTTAGCAATGGCTCGAAGCTTGGAAAATGATATAGGATGCCCATGTGTAGAACCTTGGTCTACACTGTAATTTATTTTTGTATGTAACTGTATGTAAACAACATGCACCAAAGCTCCAGCCAATGAAAAAATTTTTTTTTCTTTCCTTTGTGGACCACACTCAGTGACACTTAGAGGTTACTCTTGGGTATACATGCAGAAATCACACCTGGTTTGGAGGACCATGTGAGAGTCCAGTGGACCAAAGCATAGTGCGTCCTAAGTTCATGTATGCAAGGTAAGCAACCTACTACATGCTCCACCACTCCATTCACTGAATACATTTATTTTTGCTCTTTGGTCCACACCTGGTAACGCTCAGGGGTTACTCCTAGTTCTGGGCTCAGAAACTGCTCCTTGCTTCAGGCCGGAGAGGTGACGCAAGCATAAGCTGCATGTCTTGCCTATGCTAGCCTAGGAGAGACATTGGTTCAATTGCCTGGTATCCAATATAGTCCCCTAAGCCAGGAGCAATTTTTGAGCATATCGCCAGGAATTAATTCTGAATATCACTGCATGTGGAGCATAAACCAAAGAAAAGAGGGAAAGAATTTGTTCCTAGTTGGGGGATTATATGAGATGCCAGGAATCAAAAAAAGATATGTCCTAGGCTACTGCAATTTGTTTTCAGAATCACGTTCACATGTATTCAACAACCAGTTTTCATATACAACTAAAAGAGTCTAAAACATTAACTTCTTGTTTTGCTATAATTTTGGGGTCTACAAAGATAGAGTGCAAATATATGAAGGAGAAAAGTCACATACTTACTACCAAATACGTCAGACTTTATATTCAATTAACAAGTCTCATATTTAGGTTCCTATATATCACCAAAAGTTCATGTTACAATTCAAATTACAATTCAGTATTTTGTATATGATTTGATGTAATAATTTATTAGATTAGGACAATTCTACTTCTTGCTCAATAGAAAGAGATAAGTATTAAGATTTTATAAGATGTGGTTTCATGATGTTACATAATAAAAATTAGCTTCTCCTTTAGAATGCTTTAAGGAATCTCAAAAATTGTTGATTTGTATTAAAAATGAAGAATACAAAAAAGATATGTTAATAAAAGTAAAATTAATGTAGTATTTAGATACTGCTTGTATTAATCCTGAGGGAAACTCTCAATCACTACTCAGATGTTCCATGGGCCCCATTGACAATCCTTCCTCATGTTTATCCATATTTGAATACAAAAAGGTAAGGATGTACTTCTCATGCCTTAGCTTGTCCACATTGACCACCCTTGCAATGCAAGGATGAGTCTTGTGGGGGACAGATTGATGGCGCAAGCAATAGGCCTTTTGCTTGAAAGCACTAATCTAGGACCGACCATGGTTCAATCTTCTGGTATTCCATATGGTTCCCCCAAGCCATGAGCAATTTCTAAGCAAAGAGCTAGGAATAACTGCTGAATATTACCGGTTGTATCTAAAAACCAAAAAAAAATTATATTTCTCCTGGCAAGTTCGGGATAACTTATGGGATTTTAGGAAAAAAATTCAGGTCCATCCTGGTTCAATCTTGTGCAGGGAAAATGCCCTGCTGCTGTGCTAACTCTCCAACCCCTGAATTTGCTATTTTGAAGACTTTAATTTTTCATTTTGATAGAATTTTGATGGGAGTCAAACCTAGTAATATTCTGGAGTACTCCTTTATCAGAGCACAGAGCTCCATTCAAGAAATTAAACCTGGAGTTTTACCATGTGAAGCATGTTCTCTAACACATAAAGCTATCATCCTCATCCTCTTCTCTAAATTTTATATTATCAGAGTGCATTTTATTTTAGTTTATTTTTTTAAATATTTTGATCAAGCTACATCTTGTGTAATTCAGGAGTTACTCTGGCTCTGTAGTCCAGAGACTTTCTGGTTTGGAGTACGATATGGAATGCCTGTGGATCAAATAACGGGGTTTCATAGGTGTTTGCATTCAACTCTAATGTAATACCACTCTTACCAATGCTAAGGCCCATAGAAGATTGTGTGTGCGTGTGTGTGTGTGTGCGTGTGTGTGTGTGTGTGTGTGTTTGCCTCAGTGGTGAGTTTAGGAAATTTTTTGTGTGTTTGTGTGTGTTTGCTGTGCCTCAGTGGTTATGTTCAGGGGTCACTCCATGCTATACTCTCAAAAATCTCCCCCGGTTTGGGTGACCATATAGTACTCCAGTGAATCAAAGCACAGTGATCTTATGTTCCTGTATGTAGGGCAAACTCCCTACTACATGCTCCACCACTTCAGCCACTGAAAACTTTTTTTTTCTTTTTTTGTACACACCTGGTAAAGCTCAGGGGTTACTCCTGAATATGAGCTAAGCAATTACTCCTTGCTTTGGTCAGAGCTATGGCACAAGCAGTAAGGCATCTGCCTTGACCACAATAGCCTAGGAAGGACAGTGGTTCAATCCCCTGGAGTACAATTTGGTCCCCCAAGCCAGAAGCAATTTTTAAGTTCAGAGCCAGGAGTAACTTCTGACTGACACATTTTTTGGCACATAAACCCAAAAAATAAGAAATTGCTCCTGGCTTGGGGGACTATATGAAAAGCCAGGAATTAAAAAAAGGTATGTTCTTGGGCCCGGAGATATAGCACAGCGGCTTTTGCCTTGCAAGCAGCCGATCCAGGACCAGAGGTGGTTGGTTCGAATCCCGGTGTCCTATATGGTTCCCCTTGCCTGCCAGGAGCTATTTCTGAGCAGACAGCCAGGAGTCACCCCTGAGCACTGCCGGCTGTGGCCCCTCACCCCCCAAAAAAGGTATTTCCTAGGTTACTGCATGCCAGGCAACCGCCCTACGGCTTCTCCACCGCTCAGGCTTAAAGATTACTACTTTTTATTGGAACAATTAGTTTTCAGATTCACATTCATGTATACAACAACCAGTTTCCATAAAAAACTAAAAGAGTTTAAAGCATAAGTTCTTGTTCTGCTCTAAATTTGAGTCTACAAAGATAGAGTGCAAATATATGAAGGAGCAAAATAACATACTTACCACCAAGTAAGCTACAGACTTTATATTCAATTAATACTTCTCATGTTTTGGTTCCTTTATATCACCTAAATCTCATGTTAAAATTCAAATTATAATTCAATAGGTCTAAGATTTGATGTAATAAATTATTAGAAGGGGGACATCTTTACATCTTGCCGAGTAAACAGTGATATGTATTAAGATTTTATATGTTGTGTTTCATGATGTTACATAATAAAAATTAGTCCTATTTTAGAATGCTTTAAGGTATCTGAAAAATATGTATTTATATAAAAAGTAAAAATACATAAAATAGAGTTTGATGCAGCCTGAATATGGTGATGAGAGTGTGAGTATGAGCATGAGTATGCAAAGCATGAGTGTGCCCACCCCATTGCCCCACCCCCACCAACACCTTGATCTTCATTGATCAGGTTGAACCTACACCATCTGCCCCACTGGGATCAACCCTAGATGAGAAAAACCTCCCTCCTGCAAAGCCCCCCTGTTTGGACCCTGTGCAGTAAGGTCTTCCTGAAGGCCATTGCATCACCTGAGGCCTAGTAGGTTCAGGCTCAGAGTCGGTTCCCAGGGGTCTGGTGCTTGGATGTGATGAATTGTTCAGAAAAACGAGGATGAGAAGTTGGCCTCCCTGGTCACTGATTCATCAAAGCCAATTCTGATCAGAGCCTGGTATAAAAAAATTCATAAAATATATGTTAATAAAAGAGAAATTAATAGAGTATTTAGATACCCCTTACATTAATCTTAATGGAATCTCCCAAACACTATTCAGAAAGTCCATGGGCCCCATTGACAATTCTCAGTCAAGTATATCTACATTTCAATGAAAGAGGCTAAAGAGGTACCTGTCATGCTTTATCCTTTGTCCAAATTGAAAACCTTGCAGTGTAATGAGGCCTCATGATAGGGCCAGAGCATTGGAACAAGTGGTAAGCAGTCTGCTTGATCGCGCTAACCTAGGACTTTCCATGGTTCATTTCCCTGGGGTTCCATATGATTCCCCAAGCGATGAACAATTTCTAAGCATAGAGCTACGAATACTGGTATCTCAGGAGAATATATGGGAAGCCAAGAAACAAACCCAGGTCCTTCCAAGTTCAGCCTTGTGCAAAGCAAATGCCCTGCTACTGTGCTAACTCTCCAACCCCTCAATTTAATATTTTTAAGACTATTTATTTTTCATCTTGATTGGTGCTTGATGTGCATTAAACCTAGCAATATTCTAGAGTAATGCTTTATGAGAACACAGAGCTTCAGGTAATTGAAGAAATTGAACCTGGGGTTGTACCAAGTAAAGCAAGTTTTCTAATACATAAAGTTATCATCCTTTCCCATTGACTAATTTGTATATTATCAGACTGAATTTTATTTAATTTATTTAATATTTTGTTTGTGGTTACATCCTGCTTGAGTTACACCTGGCTATGTGCTAAAATTTGCTCCAGTTGGAGCACTACATGGGATTCCAGTGTATCAAACCAGGGTCTGTCATAGGTTAACTTGTGCAACTCTAATGCAATGCTGCTTCTACTAATGCTCCTACCACTGGAAAGACTTTATTTTTAGCTTTCTGGGCCACATTCAGTGATGCTGAGGTGTAGATAACTCCTAGCTATTCAATCACAACTCGGTCCTGGCTGAGGGAATCTATGAGATGCCGGGGGATCGAACCGAGGTCTATTCTAGGTTTTTGTATGAAAGGCAAAAGCACTACATACAGCATATACAACAGTACTGTCTACTGGAAAATATTTTTTTTGCCCACACCTGATTATGCTCAGGGGTTAATCCTTGCTATGTGCTCAGAAACTACTCCTGCCTTTAGGTACTATATGGAATGACAGGTAATCAAACCAATGTTTGTTTTATGTTAGGACATGCCAGGCAAATGCTCTACGCTTGCACCACTGCGTTGCTCCCTCAAATATGATTTTTTCTTTACTTTTTTTTTTTTTTGGTTTTTGGGCCATACCCGTTTGACGCTTAGGGGTTACTCCAGGCTATGCGCTCAGAAATCACCCCTCCTGGCGTGGGGGAAACATATGGGACACCAGGGGATCGAACCACAATCTATCCTATGCTAGTGCTTGCAAGGCAGATACCTTACCTCTAGAGCCATATTCCCAGTCCCCCTTGAATATTTTTAATGGCAAAATGTGTACTGTTTCATATTCACTGTATTATACAACCAATATTTTTATATAACTAAAAAGTCTAAAATATGCATGTTCTGCTCTAAATTTGTAGTCTACAATAATAGAGTACAAATATATGAAGGACCAAAGTAACATATTTACTATAAAATAAGCTTCAGATTTCATGTTTAATTAATATTATTTCATGTTTTGGTTCCTATATATCACCTGAAAATCTTGGTACAATTCAAACTATTATTTAGTAGGTCTATAATTTGATGTAAAAATTTATTGAATAGAGGAAACCATTACTTCTTGCCCAATAAAAAGAGATAAGTGTTATAATAACCAAGTCCTGGAACCAACCTCAATGCCCAACAACAGATGAATGGATCATTAAGATGTGTTATCTATACACAATGGAATACTACATGGCAATCAGAAATGATACAATCGCAGACTTTGCAGCAATGTGGATTGACCTAGAACATATTATGTTAAACAAATTAAGTCAGAAGAGGAAAGATAAACACAAAATGATAGCATTATTCTGAAGCACCTAGAACATACACCTAATAGACAACTAATACTCAACAACCAAATAACAGGGTTTAACAGGGTAGAAACTCCAAACACTGTAATAGTCAACATATACTCTGGAGTATGGTCCAAAATACAAGAAAAAGGAGCAACACAAACTCTTGACAACACATTATACCACAAAGATACCAGAAACAGCAGAAACAGCAGCATTGAGAGAACAGGTATGTAATCAGCCTTCTAATACAAAAGCCCATAATAATCCCTTAGGGATCTTATGCAGGATCACAGGTAAAGAACACCACGGGAAATCACTGACTCCAATGGAAACATCTCATAACACTATGTTTTAATGCTTTAATCTTACTACATTTAAAATAAACTCTCAGCTTTTCTATCCACAGGCATTCTTGGATACAAAGGGTGGACAAACTAAGATGGCATCTTGGGGCCCAGTCACAGGAGATATCATACCCAGCTTGCACTACAAGAATGTTCAAGAAAACACTTTAACATACACTTTATCTCTAGGTTATACCTTCTTTTAGGATTTGAAGCATGTGACCAGTCAGACCACCAAAGCAGCAACTGTGACGTACAAACTTATACTACAGGCCCTAATCATCGAACATTATCAAGCAAACTAGCATTCCCTTGCTATTTTCTCCTCTCTTCTCACTACTTTCTTTTTTATTTTTTCTTTTCTATACCTTTCTTTTCTTTTCTTTTTTCTTTCATCTTCTTCCTTTCTTTCTAATGTATTTTCTCTTTCCTTCCTTCCTACACCTTCCATATACTTTCCCCTTTACTCCCTTTGGAAATCCAACTATTCCTTCACCCTTCAATCCCATCCAGACCTCCCACCATATTAAAACTCTTCACCCTCAATTCTTAATCCATTAGGCATCAAGACTGACCTCCTACCCCAACGAACCAGTACCCAGCACACAAGCGAAGTGACACCCAGTCAAACCCACACCTTGTCCCCTGCAAGAAAAGGCAACCAACTCCCCTGTGGACTCAGGCTGCGTGGCCATCCCTACCAACTCCCCCTAACGTGGACTGTTACTTGAAACCGAACTTAGCTCTAAAAGTATCCCCAAGGCAAGAGCTCTTCCAACACCTCCCTGCTGCAAAATTTTACCAATCTCAAGAAGGTCAGGGGCTGGACAGAAAGGTGCCTGGGACCCACACACTTATGATAAAATGTAAAAAATACAGAAAACACATGTCAATAAAATAAATAATTATGGAAAATTTGGATACTGCTTGCATTAATCTGAAGGTAGTCTCCAAATCATTTCTCAGAATTTCCATGGGTTCGATTGGTATTTCTCGGTCATGTTTATCTATATTTTAATACAAGAGGGTAAGGAGGTTCCTGTCATGCCTTAGCTTGTCCACATTGATCACCACTGCAATGCAATGAGGCCTCATGATGGGGCCATAGCAGTGCTGCAGATGGTAAGCTGTATTCCTTACATGTGCAAACCGTGGGTAGAAAGTGGTTCCAGACCCTAGAATTCCATATGGTTCCCCAACCCATGAGCAACTTTTTTTGTTTCTTGGGGTCACACCCATTTGATGCTCAGAGTTAACTGATGGCTATGAGCTGAAAAATCGGTCATGGCTGGGGTGGGACCATATGGGATGCCGAAAATACAACCTGGTCAGTACTAGGCTAGGGCTTGCAGGGCAGATGTTGTACCACTCGTGCTACCACTCCAGCCCCAGACATGATCAATTTCTGACCGAATTGCCAGGAAAAACTCCTAAACAACACCGTGTGTCACAAAAAAATGAATAAATACGGGCCCGGAGAGATAGCACAGCGGCATTTGCCTTGCAAGTAGCCGATCCAGGACCAAAAGGTGGTTGGTTCGAATCCCGGTGTCCCATATGGTTCCCCGTGCCTGCCAGGAGCTATTTCTGAGCAGACAGCCAGGAGTAACCCCTGAGCACTGCCGGGTGTGGCCCAAAAACCAAAAAAAAAAAAAAGAATAAATACATAAATACATAAAAAAGAAATTGCATCTGGCAGCTCAGGGGTATATATGAGATGCCAGGTAAAAATCCAGATTCATCCAGGTTTGGCAATCTGCATGAATATGCCCAGTCACTGAGATAAATATCTAGACACTCAGTTTGATATTTTTAGTACTTCTGAAGTTTTTTTCTTGATGAGGGTTTTATTTGAGTCAAACAGCAATATTATGAGTAATCCTTTATGAGAACACAGAGCTCCATGCAAGTCAAGACATTAAACCTGGGGATTTACCATATGAAGTATGATTTTAATGCATAAAGCTATCATCCAGTTCCTCTTCTCTAATATATATATTATCAGATGGAATTATATTTTATTTTATTAAATATTTTGATGGGGGCTACACGCACTGACACTCAAGTGTTACTTTTGGCGATGCACTCGGAAATTGCTCCTGGCTTGGAGAACGTTATAGGATTAAAGGTGATTGAACATGTTCTGTCTTAAGTTTGTCATAATACCACTTACAATAAGACTCCTAAAACTGAAAAAAAAATTTTTTTTTTGCTTTTTGAATCATACCAAGTGACACTCAGGGTAAATCATGGCTAATCATTTAGCAATGGCTCAAAGCTTGGAAAATGATATGGGATGCCCATGTGTAGGCTAATCATTTAGTACTGGCTCAAAGCTTGGAAAATGATATGGGATGCCCATGTGTAGAACCAGTCTACACTAATTTATTTTTGCATGAAACTGTATGTAAATAACATTCACCAATGCTCCAGCTAATGGAAAAAAATTTTTTCTTCGCATTTTGGGGTACACTCGGTGACACTTAGAGGTTATTCTTGGCTATGAATGCAGAAATCACACCTGCTTTGGGGGACCACGTGGGAGTCCAGTGGACCAAAGCATAGTGCGTCCTAAGTTCGTGTATGCAAGGCAAGTACCCTACTACATGCTCCATCACTCCATACACTGAATACATTTATTTTTGCTCTTTTGTCTACACCTGGTAATGCTCAGGGGTTACTACTGGCTCTAGGCTCAGAAATTGCTCCTGGCTTCAGGCCGGAGATATGACGTAAGCTTAAGCTGCATGCCTTGCCTATGCTAGCCTAGGAGAGACATTGGTTCTATTGCCTGGTATTCAATATGGTACCCCAAGCCAGGAGCAATTTTTGAGCATGTAGCCCGAAATAAATTCTGAATGTCACTGCATGTGGACCATAAACCAAAGAAAGAGGGAAAGAATTTGCTCCTAGTTGGGGGACCATATGAGATGCCAGGAATCAAAAAAAGATATGTCCTAGGCTACTGCAATTTGTTTTCAGAATCACGTTCACATGTATTCAACAACCAGTTTTCATATACAACTAAAAGAGTCTAAAGCATTACCTTCTTGTTCTGCTCTAAATTTGGGGTCTACAAAGATAGAGTGCAAATATATGAAGGAGCAAAGTCACATACTTACTACCAAATATGTCAGACCTTATATTCAATTAATATGTCTCATGTTTAGGTTCCTATATATCACCAAAAGTTCATGTAACAATTCAAATTACAATTCAGTATTTTGTATATGATTTGATGTAATAATTTATTAGATTAGGACACTTCTACTTCTTGCTCAATAGAAAGAGTTAAGTATTAAGATTTTATATGATGTGGTTTCATGATGTTACATAATAAAAATTAGCTTCTCTTTAGAATGCTTTAGGGAATCTCAAAAATTGTTGATTTATATTAAAAATGAAGAATACATAAAAGATATGTTACTAAAAGTAAAATTAATGTAGTATTTAGATACTGCTTGTATTAATCCTGAGGGAAACTCTCAATCACTACTCAGATGTTCCATGGGCCTCATTGACAATCCTTCCTCAAGTTTATCTACATTTGAATACAAAAAGGTAAGGACGTACTTCTCATGCCTTAGCTTGTCCACATTGACCACCCTTGTAAAGCAAGGATGAGTCTTGCGGGGGACAGATTGATGGCGCAAGCAATAGGCCTTTTGCTTGAAAGTAATAATCTAGGACAGACCATGGTTCAATCATTTGGTGTCCCATATGGTTCCCCCAAGACATGAGCAATTTCTAAGCAAAGAGCTAGGAATAACTGCTGAATATTACCGGTTGTATCTAAAAACCAAGAAAGAAATGAAATTTCTCCTGGCAAGTTCAGGATAACTTATCGGATTTTGGGAAAGAAATTCAGGTCCAACCTGGTTCAATCTTGTGCAGGGAAAATGCCCTGCTGCTGTGCTAACTCTCCAACCCCTGAATTTGCTATTTTGAAGATTTTAATTTTTCATCTTGATAGAATTTTGATGGGAGTCAAACCTAGTAATATTCTGGAGTAATCCTTTATTAGAGCACAGAGACCCATTCAAGAAATTAAACCTGTAGTTGTATCATGTGAAGCATGTTCTCTAACACATAAAGCTATCATCCTTATCCTCTTCTCTAAATTTTATATTATCAGAGTGCATTTTATTTTAGTTTATTTTGTGCAATATTTTGAGCAAGCTACACCTTGTATAATTCAGTAGTTACTCTGGCTCTATAGTCAAAAATTTTTTTCTGGGTTGGAGTACAATATGGAATGCCTCTGGATCAAACCACAGTGTTTGCATGCAACTCTAATGTTATACCTCTCTTACCAATGCTCCGCCTTTGGAAGATTGTGTGTGTGTGTGTGTGTGTGTGTGTGTGTGTGTGTGTGTGTGTGTGTTTGCCTCAGTGTTGAGGTTAGGGGAATTTTTGTGTGTGTTTGCTGTGCATCAGTGGTTATGTTCAGGGTTCACTCCATGCTATACTCTCAAAAATCGCCCCCGGTTTGGGTGACCATAGAGTAATCCAGTGAATCAAAGCACAGTGACCTTATGTTCCTGTATGCAGGGCAAACTCCCTACTGCATGCTCTACCACTTCAGCCACTGAAAACTTTTTTTTTATTTTTTTGTCCACACCTGGTAAAGCTCAGGTGTTACTCCTGACTATGAGCTAAGCAATTACTCCTTGCTTTGGTCCAGAGCTATGGCACAATCAGTAAGGCATCTACCTTAACCACAATAGCCTAGGAAGGACAGTGGTTCAATCCCCTGGAGTACAACTTGGTCCGCCAAGCCAGATGCAATTTTTAAGTGCAGAGCCAGGAATAACTTCTGACTGACACCTTGTTTGACCCAGAAACCCAAAAATAAGAAATTGCTCCTGGCTTGGGGGACTATATGGAAAGCCAGGAATTTCAAAAAAAAGTATGTCCTAGGTTACTGCGTGCCAGGCAACTTCCCTACAGCTTCTCCACTTCGCCAGCCTAAAGATTACTACTTTTTATTTGAACAATTAGTTTTCAGATTCACATTCATGTATACAACCAATTTCTATATACAACTAAAAGACTCTAAAGCATAAGTTCTTGTTCTGCTCTAAATTTGAATCTACAAAGATAGTGCACAAATATATGAAGGAGGAAAATCACATACTTGCCACCAAGTAAGCTTCAGACTTTATATTCAACTAATAGCTCTCATGTTTTGGTTCCTATATATCACCTAAAACTCATGTTAAAATTCAAATTAAAATTCAATAGGTCTAAGATTTGATGTAATAACTTATTAGATGGGGGACATTTTTACATCTTGCCCAGTAAAAAGAAATAAGTATTAAGATTTTATATGATGTGTTTTCATGATGTTACATAATAAAAATTAGTACTAGTTTAAAATGCTTTAAGGTATCTGAAAAATATGTATTTATATTAAAAGTAAAAGTACATAAAATAGAAGTTGATGCAGCCTGAATATGGTGATGAGAGTGTGAGTATGAGCATGAGTGTGCAAGGCGATGAGAGTGTATGAACATGAGTGTGCAAAGCATGAGTGTGCCCACCCCATCGCCCCACCCCCTCCAACACCTTGATCTTCATTGATCAGGTTGAACCTCCACCATCAGCTCCACTGGGATCTACCCTAGATGAGAAAAACCTCCCTCCTGCAAAGCCCCCCTGTTTGGACCCTGTGCAGTAAGGCCTTCCTGAAGGTCATTGCATCACCTGAGGCCTAGTAGGTTCAGGCTCAGAGT